>NC_056733.1:1027329534-1027557034 GCF_019279795.1 Protopterus annectens
GTAACCGTAAATTCACTCTGGGGGTTCCACCTGTCTCTTTTGGACAGGGGCATTAGGTGCTGATCATGGAAATAAGGATAAAACTTGGCTAGGCTTATAAGGGCCCCTAGGGTCATTAGCCTAGTAACTTCCTGTGACGCTAAGATCCTATGATCATTATATGTTCTTTTATATTTTTCTTTACTTTTTTCACATCATATTGCCACTGTAAAAAATGTTTTTTCCTTAAATATCATCCACCATTCAGACCAATTTCTATAACATTTTCTCACAGTAATATGATCTTTTCATAACCGTATTACTAATCTCTTTCCTTCTTCATTCCATACTTTCTCATTTATCCTTTATATTCCTGTCTATTTTTATATATTCCTTGTTTTCCTTTATCTCTAGCAAGATGATTGGAAAATCCTGTTTCAACTACCTCCTCTTCTCCTATAATTAAACCTTCTGATACTATAAAATCGATTTCAGTTCTATGCATACCCTTTTGTAAATCCATCAATTTGTGTCCCAAATTTTTAACTTACCACATCTTTATAACTTGTAACATTTTCTGATATTTTTATTTATTTATTTATTTGTTTATTTATTGTTTGTTAACCACATTAGTCCAGCTGGGCTTGTGGCCCTTTTTCAGTGGAGACCCAAGGAGAAAAGCTCCAGTACATAGTATAAAATAATACAGAAATTCACAACTTTACAAAATACAGAAAGTTACCACATTACAATAGAGAAAATGAGTTACATAGTACAATCTGTACAGAAGTCACAGTCTTTACATAAAGTAAACATTGGATTACATTTAAGAGGATGTCAGTGTGAGAACATGTGTAAGATAAGCCTGAGGCTTACATACATAACATTTTAAGCAAGATGTACTGAGCAAAACCTATGATAGTTTTGTTAATGTTGGCAAAGAAAGTTGATATAGGTGAGGAGATGGTGGGGGTGTTTTAGGTGGGAGCATGTGAAGGACATTCCCATTTGGAGGATAGATGGGAGTGAAGTATTGATTTGAAGTTGTTATGGTTTGGTATGTTACGAAGTGGGGGGGTAGAGAGTTCCAGAGTTTGACTATATTGTGGGATAGTAGTAGTTGGCCAGGTGGGTATAGGGGTTTGTGTACTTGTAGGAGGTTTTTGCCTTAGGATCTCAGAGAGCAGCTGGATGTGTAGGGTATTAGAGATTTGGCAAGAGAAGGGCATTCTGTTGGTTTGAAGATGAGTTTATGGGCTGTTGTAAATTGTAGGTATATTGGGTGGTTGGGGAGCTCTAGCCAGTTGAGGGTGTGTAGAGAGTGGCAGTGATGGGAAGAGTTTTTAGAGTTGGTTGCAAATATGTAGATTTTGTTGTAGCAAACTCAGAGTTTGGAACGTAGGCCAAGTTGTAGGTTGGAGAATAGGGGAGCACCGTACAAAATAGAGGGGAGAAAGAAGGTAGATGCGAGAGTTTGTTGGGAGGCAGGGGTGAGGTAGTGGTTGTGTCTGTATAGGAGACCGATTTTCTGGTGGGTTTTTTGGATTGTGGGGAGGGTGTGGGAGTTGAATTTTAGGTTTTCTTCAATGGTAATGCCAAGTAGCTTGGTACTGGGTATGATTTCTGGAGTGGTGTTATTGTGGCTTTTGATGGAAAATAGTTCTCTGTTGAATTGGGAGGTTTTGGTAGGAGTGAAAATCATCAGTTTTGTTTTGTTAGCATTTAGGGCTAGGTGATTGGATTGCATCCATGATTCTGTTTTGGAGAAAGCTATTTGGGTTTTGAGTAGAAGTGTGGAGGGGCTGGAGGCTGAGCAGATGATTGTGGAGTCATCAGCGTATTGGATAACTGAGGCGTCAGGGATAGAGTGGTGGAAGTTGTTGATGAATATGTTAGAGGAGTGGGCCCAGTACAGATCCTTGTGGAACTCCAGTGGGTGTAGGTAAGAAAGGGGAGGTTGACTCTTTCCATTGCACAGCCTGTTGATGCACGGAAAGGTAGCTGGAGAACCAGGCTAAGGTTGAGGGAGAGCAGCGAAAGTGTGAGAGCTGGGACAGGAGTAGGGAGTGGAAGATGGTATTGAATGCCTTTGAGAGGTCTAGAAACAGTGAAGATACATATTTGTCGCTGTCACGTGCTAGGTTGACTGTCTCAAGAAAGGAAAGGAGGGCTGTCATGGTGCTGTGGCTGGGGTGAAAGCCATGTTTGGTGGGAGAGAGGAGGTTGTCCTGGGTTAGGTATGGCATGAGTTGGGAGTGCATGTTTTTTTCTAGAATTTTAGAGAGTGGAGAGACTATAGCTATGGGCCTGAAGTCGATAGTGTCTGTGTTCTTACCACCTTTGTGGAGAGGGATTATGAATGCATGTCACCAGATTGTTGGTACATAGGATTCATGTATAAATCTATGTATAAGAATAGATATGGGATAGACTGTTGATTCAGTGGATAGTTTGAAGAAATTTGCTGGAAGGTTGTCTGGGGCATTTTGTCATGGTTTTAGCTTTAGTAGTAGTCTTTTTATAGTGTTAGTGGAGACAGGTTTAAGGGTGAAGAGGGGAGGAGGGAGAGAGGGGGCTTGGGGGGCAGGGTGAGGGGGTTGCGTTGGTGGGGGGTTAGGGAATGTGGAGGATAGTTTAGCTATGCAATCTATAAAGAATGTGTTGAATTTTGTGGCTGATTCAAGGTTTGTAAGTTTAGGATCAGGGCATGGGTTGGCTTTATTGCCGGGGTTGAGTATTGAGGAGATGGACGTCCAGAATTTCCTTGGGTTAGTTAAGTGTTTGAATTGCAGATTGCAGTAGTAGGTTTTGCGATCCTTTGTTATTAATTTTTTGGCTAGGTTACGTAGATGTTTAAATTCCTGGTGGGTGTTGGGGTTTTTCTGTTTTTGGTACTCTTTCCACTTTTTGTCTCATTGATTCATTATCTGTTTGGTTTCCTGGGATAGCCAGGGGCAGGGATTAGTTTTGGTGCGTTTGGATTGGAGGAGGGCTAGTTTATCTAGCAGGGTAAGGAAAGTATGGTTAAAATACATTACAGCATTATCTAGAGGAAGGCTATTTAGGGGAGACCAGTCAGTAATCTGAAGGCATTCTGAGAAGATTTTGGGGCTGAAGGTTCATAGGTTCATACTAGGCTATCTGCCCTAGGGCATTTATAAGCCTAGCCAGAGTGTGTATGGCTTTCGCCACCCATTTTAAATTAATTTTGCTATGCCGGAGGTACCATCTTTATTTGGCCTGGTTGGGAGGTTTATAAGTTGGGTGAAATTATAAAGGTTGATTGAGTTTCTTTTTATACTTGCCTGTTAAATCACAATTAAAGTCTCCTGTTATAATATTCGTATTTATCACTACATAGTCTAAAATCTGATGAAGCAAGCTTTCCCTTTCTTTATAATTAGCATAAGCATATAATGTTAACATTCTGTATACTTGTTCTTTCCATTATAAATCTACAATGGATAATCATCTAGAATCCTTACTATATTTCTGCATAAGATACTATTTCCCAAATTCCAGATTATTTTTCCTTACTGTAGTTTCTCTGTAGACTTTCTTCGTGTACATTTTTGTGTGATTGTGCTTATTTGTTCAGAGCTTCCTTGTGCCTGGCTTGGACACCTGTGACATCAAGACCTGGATTGTTTCTGAAAGCATATGGCCTACAAAGCTCTGTTATAAGCATATATTTTTGCACTTGATCTGTTTCACTGATACTTAACCTGTCTTTGCTGCATTTATTTATTTTGTTGAATTTATCACTGTTTTTCTGCCTACACTTGATGCATATGTTTGTTACTGTACTGCTCTTAGGTTGTTTTAACAATATTCTGTTATTTCCTAACCTCCTCTGATACTGGAAAAGCTGTTCTGAGTGAGTCTGCAAAAATATTTCTACATTTTGCAAAGTTTTTGTGTGTTGTGGTCATTTCTCAGGGTTAGTGAACTTATTTCCAAAAATTTCTGATATTGCAGGAATTCTTACTTCTGTTGGAAAGCATTTGTTACTGCACTTGAGCTCAAAGCTAGTTTGTTTTACATTGGAGTGGTTCTTTTGCACTCAAGTGAGAGCAGAGAACTAAATTCAACCCATCCAAGGCGGTAAATTCGATTTAGCAGATAGCTTATTGCATTTTTATCTGGTTGGCCTGAGGGTTTAACTTTATAAAAGCTCGTAAGAAAGCTGATGCACAAACGTGATTCCCCGTGCTTGCATATAAGCAAACCTCTAGAGTTTAAAATCCTCTGTAGGAAATGCTTTCCATAGTCTCTCACTGTTCACAGCTACTTGAAGAGCTGCCAGTTTGTGCAGAGGGTAGTACCACTGCAGGTCATCTAACAGTATATTAATAAACACACTCACTTTAACCTTTAAGTGACTCTCCCTACTCCTTCCCCATCTAGAAATGTTTTCCTTGCTTTACATAGCGTAGGCTAGATTCAGACCTGCTGTATCTAGAGTGTTTGATATCACTGTGGTCTTAGACCAGCCGTCTTACATTAAGAGGGCCTCCCTGCACCCTTGTGGCAGGTGTGTGTAGATCAGGACCCATATGAGCTGGGGGTTGCTGGAGAAAGGCTCAGTTTGGGTTTTCCCATTGGTAGTTGAATTAAAACTGTTTAAATTTGCCTGTATATAAGCCTCCCATTTGCAAGGGTTTGCACTCAGTTTACTGGAGCTGCTCAATGTTTGGCAACTTTACCCAGAGGCCTGGAGTGCATCTGCACTGAAATCCAAAGCATCCAATGAAGAAAACAAAACAATAAGTATATTTTAAGCTAGCACTAGACTTTGCTAACTGTATTTAATATAACGTTTTTGGGTGGCGTAAGCCAGGAAACCTTGTTGGCTAGGCTTACTTAGGCCCTTGGGCTGATGGCCTAGTACCTACCTATGAACCTATGAACTGCTGATTTAGATTTGCTCTTTGTGACAAAGTCCAGCTAGCCCACTTCCCTCCCAAATACTACATTCAGAAAAATACTGCCACAATGGCTGGGTAGTTTCCCTTCATTTCTCCTGCCAGTTTGATTAATATGGGCATCTTGAGGAAATGTAGCAATTGCTTCATGGTTACCGACAACCATTTACTCCTAAAGCAAACTAAAATCCTACGGGAGAGATGCAAATACACTGTGGAACTGGAGTCAATTCTCTCACGTAAAAACAAACTAGACATCAAACAGGCTGTCAGCACACACGCTTTACCTTTCACCAAACCTCCCCTCTCACACAAAATAAGGTCGTGACACATGAACCCACATACACAGAGGTACTCACTAAAAGCCTACCAAAAGAACAGAGACCTCCCAAACACGTATTACCCACACTCACCACTAAGCATAAAGAAACCACTACACACAACACACACATCCATGTCTCAACAAATAAGCCCCCAAGACAAAATATATCAAATGTCTTGGTCATAGACGACTCCATAGTGAGACACACAGATGACCTCTCACCAGACTGGACAAGGAGAAGGTCACGGCCAGCTGCCTATCAGGTGCCAGGATCCAACAAGTCATACATTCACTCAAGTCAGTTAGCAGCAAGTACTGTTATGACTCTGTCATAGTCCATGTTGGAGTGAATGACTTGAGACATACCTCTTTGGACTATATGAAGAAAGACATGACAGAACTCTCTGATTATTTGTCCCAGACAGATATGTCCCTAGCCCTAAGCGGTATCCTACCGTCACCCAGGATGATGCCACAATATAAACAAAAAATGACTGACTTCAACAATTGGCTTAACTTTTGGTATCTGTCCAGGGAGATCCAGTATTTGTCAACCTAGGAGGATATGGTAGACAGACCTCGCTGCTTTGCTAGAGATGGTCTGCACCTGTCCCTCCCAGGCTTTTGGATACTAGCAAAGGCCATGGCCTCCTCCATAGTGCCCGTTTTTGGCAATGTCAAAACAGCAAATTTTCGAATGTAACAAAATGTAATAGACACAAACTCAGGGTCATGCTGCATAATGCTAGGAGTTTAAACATGAATCTGCACTCCCTGGAAGCACTCCTCACCTTGGAGGATGCTGACATATGTGCAGTTACAGAGACATGGTTCAAGGCCATTGAGACCACCCCAGCCGTGCAGGGCTACAATGCCTTCCAACATTCAGACCTCAAAATGAGAGTGAAGGAACAAAAGGTGGAGGTGTATCCATCTTCATTAAAACCAAATACACCTTGAGAAAGTCATGCTGTTTACCAGTGTCTAACTACTCCAGCTCAAATTAACTATTGTTAAAGTACTATACCACATCATTGCTAGCTGTAGATCCCCCACCATGAACCACCTCGATTTACTGGAATCCCTTGCCATACAGCCCACCGCCTTAGTCATGGGAGATTTCAGCTATCCTTCCATAGACTGAGGGACATGCATGAGTAAAAACACACTCACCCAGAGGTTCCTGGACTTTAACACAAATGCTCTGGAGCAGATAGTCTGCACCCCTGCTAGGGGCTCTAATGTTCTGGACATAGTACTCCCCAACATGGGGAGGTCAGACCACAAATCAGTCTCATTTGAAGTAACTACTTGAAGTGACACTCTCACAGGAACAAAAATTACAAAAAAATTCACCAAAGCTAACTACAACATAGTAAGCGATGGCAGAAAAAGCTTCATACCACCCACATCACAGACACCAGTGATCACTGTGCAGAAGTGTATGATATGCCTTATACAAACACTTAAGCAACTGCATAAACTGTTGTACCTGACCCGATAAAAAACAGGTCTTCCCGTGAAAACAAGCCACTGTGGTGGACTTCAAGTATAAACAGATTATATGACAAGAGGAAAAAACTCTTGTCCAAAAGCAAGAGGAATATCACTCTGCAGAGGAAGAGTTCCCTCCTGAGCCTGAACAGAAACATCAGTAATCTTGTAAAGTCTTCTACAGCAAATTGCAAAGCTAAAATCACATACCTAGCCAAGGATAATCATAAGGAGTTCTTTAACTACGTCCAAAGTCCAAAAGGGAATGTCCAGCTATGTGTCGAACTGGTTGTAGATGGGATCACTCATACTACACCAGAAGATATCACCAACCTGCTAGCTGACAGATTCAGTGCAAACTTCACCCCCCATCCCCATCTACCATTATCCCAAAGCACACCTGGCACCAGCCGTCTGCCTAGTATCTTTAGAGAACAAGGTAATCTCTGAACTCACCAAGGCCAAAATCACAGTCTTCGTGGGACCCAGTAATATCCCAGATCATTTACTAAACAATCTAAAACTAGACCTAGCAGACCCACTTGATGTTCTCTTTAATCATAGCTTGTGAACTGGCTATGTTCCTGCAGAATGGAGAACAGCAACAGTAATTCCCCTGCACAAAGGGGGGCTATCAACTGACCCTGGGTACTAAAGAGAGAAAAAACAGTCCCTGTAAGTACGGCAAGTACACGGCTCAAAAAAAAACAAAGTAATTGGAAAAATGAGAGCCAGCACATAGTGGTGTTTGAAATCATATAGATGCTTTATTCCATTATTCAATCATGGCAAATGCCTACTACACTACTATGTGTTGCCTCTCACTTTTTCAATTATCTGGGAACTAAAGACCCATAAGTCTATCCAGCCTCATCTGCAAGGCCATGGAAAGAATTATCATGAACCTTGTCAACAGGGACATAGGAGACCTGCACACGCTGGACCCAACCCAGTTTTGCTTCATTAAGGGTCATCATTATAAACCAACCTAGAGCCTCCTTGAATGTTGAATAAGCCATGGAGAAAGAGAAAGGTAACCACAACACATTTTACCAAGGCTTAGGGCTTTTTCGCACCCCCACCCCCTCCCACATGGCAAACCCTCCCAGACCTCCCAGATATTATATGTATGTTTATGGATGGATAGCCAGTTGGCTCACCGACAGAACACACTCTTGTCAGAATTGGTGACTCCACATCCACCAGTAGACCCATCACCACTGGAATACCACAGGAGTCTGTACTGGGCCCCTTACTGTTTGGCATCTATTTCTCAGAAGTCTAGGCCAAAGTAGACAGCCTTTGGCTCGCCAATTTCTCTGATGAATGCAAACTGGGAGCAGTCATTGAGTCCCTCAATGATGTCAACATATTAGAAGAAGGGCTAACGCAAACAAATGATTGGTGCCAGAGCCCTGGATTAAAATTAAATGCAAAAAAAAATCCATTATTATTCCCTGTGGCAAAATGAAATTCCCTACAAATTACAGTATTGACAACATCCCCCTGAGTTCCAACCCAGTGGTGTGAGACTTGGGAACACAGATTGATAGCAATCTGAACTTTGACCACCAAGTTTCCACAGTGGCAAGGAAAGCCTACGTCTACGTAATGCACCCCATAAGCAAGGGCTTAGCATCCAGGTTAAGAGGTGTTAGAACTCCACTGTGCTCGACCCTCATCAGACCACAAATAAGAGTATAGTGCACCCTTTTGCATATACCTCACCAGACATAAGCAGCAGCTGGAGAGACCTTAGAGGTTTCTCACTAAGAAAATACAGGGACTCTAAACCATGACCTATGTGGACAAGCTGAAAACCCTGCCACTTAACTCTGCATCTTATAGGCTGCTGAGAGATGACTTGTGCCTGGCTTATAGGACAATCTCCAACCCTGCCCTAATAGAAATGTTGCACATCTGCAAGTGAAATGACTCAAGAGTCACTGACTCTGGGGATCTTAACCTAGCTTGTGATATTAAGAGATCATGCTGAAGCGACAGATATGTCTCCCAGAGACTGCTGCTTCTCTGGAATAGACTCCCTATTCACGTAAAACAGAGCTCCTCACTGACCCTATTCATAGACACCCTAGATAATTGAATGGGAGACTGCAAGTTTACCCCTGGAGTGGCACCCATATCCTTCATGGATAGTGGTAGCCGGTGTTGATCACAGACCCGCTGTGTTCATAAATTCATTCTGCGAACTACCCAAAAAAGAACAAATGGGGAAACTTGGATTAACATGGCTAGACTTGACAAGGCTTTAGGGCTGCTAGCCTAGTAACCTTCTATGAACCTGTGTTAAAAATCTTGTAAAATCTTGTGTCTTCTAATATAATTATATCTACATCACAAGTATTACACCACTCCAAAATCCCTGTTCTTCATACTATATTTTTTATAATGTTCACATTAACAGAAAGCACACTAAAATGTTATTTTTTTTCCTTTTCCTTAGTCATGGTTTCAGAAGATGATAGCTAATTACTAGCTAATGCCATTTTAAGCCTGTCATATTTCTTTCCCAAAGGTGAGATCAAACACTGTATCTTGTGTCTGTGAGTCAAAAGCCTTGACCATTATACCAAACCCCAAGCTTTAGCTGTATATAAGCTGCTTCTTCCATTTCCTTTCTTTTTTCTTTTGTAGTTAAATGTTTAAATTTCATTTTTCTGTCTTTTAACTTTTACCAACAGAATTCATTTTTCTTTTTACTCTCTGTTTGTTTTCTTCATCACTTATTTCAAAACCTTCCTATGTCCTTTTTATTATTTTTCTTCTATTTTTCTATTTCTAAAATTTATTCTCTTTTTTTCTTTTTCCTTAGTCTTATTTTCATGTTTGCAATCCATCAATGAATGTCCAGTTTTGTTACATTTTTAACATTTCAATTCACATTTTTTGCATCATGTCCCATTTCCCCACCAATATTACCTTTTCTTTTGTCACAGTGAATTATCAAATGTCCTCCCCCCCCCCAAAAAAAAAAGACATGTTTGGGTTGAACTCAGTATTTTACAACACCCCTATTCCCCTTCACATTTATCTTGCTTGATATATGTATAGGTTTTCTCTTTCTATTTTTAACAGAATATTGCAATTCCAGCCACCAGTCCATAAACTTTTTTTGTCAAAAATGTTTGCAATGTCAAGTACTTCTTTACATAATGCTTTCAAATGTCCCTTGAAAGTCTGTCTTTCTACCTCTGTTCAAAACAGTACATGAATCTTCTTTTTTGTTTGCCTGTTAAATGCTTTTATCACATAAAGATTCCATGGGTTACATTCTTTTTCTGTTTTTCAAATTCTCCAAGAAAATTTTCCATTGAAAAAAACAGCCTCAAATATAATGTCTACAAAATGTCTCTTTGTTAGTAAGAGTAAATGCTCTTACCTCATGTGCGTTTACACCCAAAGGCGCTATTAAATTGTCCCACCCTTCATACCTTTTAATTTCTTTGTCTTCTTTACTTTAAATCCTAACCACATACTTCTGCCATCTTTTCTGCTACTCTGCTTCAGCCTTCTTTTACTTTCTCTGCATATATTTTTTTTTCCATCTCACCGCTATTCTTCAGGATTGTCTCTATAGCCTCCTTTTCTGTTTTCCCCATAATGTCCCCCAGGAAAAATCTCCATCTTTGTCTGGTTCACTCTGCGCCACCATTTCTTTAAGTAAATCATCTCGCAACCCTCCCAACTGAAGGGCTGTAATTACACATTCATCATTTGCTGACTTATTTCCATTAAACAGGTTTCTTTGAAACATTTCCTCAGAATTCCACACACACTCTCCACTCTCAGTATATAGGTTTCTTTGAAACATTTCCTCAGAATTCTACACACACTCTCCACTCTCATTATTTGCTTTCCCCTTCATTTGTCCACCACTCCATCATCTTTTCTCTCTCTGTCTGCGTCCTGCCTCCACACCTGGAATAGAAACCGGAAGTACTCCTCCAAAATAGGTCCTACTCATAACAGAAAAGAGTAGGACTTTTTTATTCATATATATACATTGCATATTATTTACATATTTACATTTATTTACAAATCTCCATACATTATAAACTTCAATTTAAGCATTTCCCCCCACTCCACAACCAAAACATTATTTTTTCCAAAATCTTTGTCAAAATCCGTTTTCCATTATATTTAATTTCATTTAGTTTCTCATTCCATATAGTCCATGAAGCATAAAATATTACTCTGGCCATTTTCTTCACTTCTTCCTGTTTACATGCACCATAATAACCAAATTCTATTATTTCCATATTTATTTGTTCAAATTTTAACAAACTCTTCACCCTATTATCTTTACATATTTCTTTCCACAAATTATTAACTCTTTCACATTTCAAAAACACATGATCAGTAGTCCCAAACTCTCCACATTGATTACATATTCTGTATTGCCTTTTTTGTATGGCATATTTGCCTTAACCGGCTATTTTCTAATAGACAGTCTCCATAAAAAATCATTACATTCTTTAATCCTTTTATAGTTATATCTCATCATTATGGCTTTTTTTCTTATTTATTTCTAGACCTTTCCATGGATCAATACAGTAAAATGCTTTCATAATACTGAAGTACCATTCCTTTCTATTTTTCTCACATATATTCTTTTTTTATTTTCCATAACACAATTTTGTTTTGGTACTCTTTCATTTCTTCATTCACAGAGCTTTTACTTTGTTTTTTTAACTTCCATTCCTTCCCTCAATTCTTTGTATTTATAATATAGTATCATTTCTATCATGTTTTTATTTTCCTTCATAATTCCTTTTAATACCTTATATAAAATTAAAGATGCTGCATGTACTATTGGGGATATTAAACCTAAACCTCCTTGCTCTTTTTTCATATACCAAATCCCTCTTTTGACTAGATTCGGTCTAGAGCCCAATATAAAAGAGAATATAATCATCATTAATTCATTTTTATACTTAAAAGGAATCATATAGATTTTAGCAACATAAGCAATTTTTCCTATTACTATGGTGTTCAACAAGTGTGCTTTTTTTCTATCTGAAAATCTATATGATTTCCAAAAATTAGTCATATTCTTTACTTCTTTGAGTATATTATCCCACTGTTGTCTGTATTCATTCCTTCCAAATGTTATTCCTAATATATTTATATATTTTTCATTGAACTCAACACCTGCTATCATACCTTCAAAACCAAATCCTTTACTTTTCTCCTTATTTATACTTAAATCAATTTTTTTAATTTATACTTGTTTTCATTTGCTTTTTCCATCCATACCTTATTTTTAACAATTAATACAATATCATCCACATAATTATACATTATTGGGAATTATACTTCCTTCAACATTTTGTATCCACCACTCTTTGACATTTTATTAATTTCCTTCCCTATTACATTCTTAACTAATGAGAGAATTACACTACTAGCTGGGCAGCCCTGCTTCATTCTGCATTCTATTTTTATTTCTTCCCCAAGCCAGCCATTTACATTTAGTTTCACATAGTTCCTTTCATAAACTGATTTAATTACTTGCAATATTTTTGCTTACATTGTATGCCTGCAAAATTCCACATAATGATTTATATTGAATATTATCATAAGCTTTGCTTATATCTCTTATCATAGCCTTCGCTTCTACGTTTTTATTTATATCCGTTATTTATCTTATTATCCATAATAACTCTTGACATCCTTTTCTTCCAAATACATTTTGGTCAAATGTTCTATCCATTTTTTCTGTAACCTTTTTTTGTTGTTATTCTCATAAAAAATATAATCTGTATTATTCAATGTTTTAGGTCTCCAATTTTTTATATCCTCTTTATTTCCTTTTTTAAATATAAATGTTATAATTCCTGTACATATCTCTTTCTCTTTAATTCCAGTTTCTAACCATTTATTCATAACTTCTATAACAATTATTTTTGCCAAACTTTTATTTCTTTATACATACCATATTCAGTTCTGTCCAGTCCTGTTGCAAAATTCATATTTTTAGAATTTCATTCAATTCTTTTATGGTTACTTTTTGTTCTACCTTCCTTATTTTTTAATTCTCTTATTTTTCCTTCTTTTATTATTTTACTCAAATATGGTGCTACATTTTCTTTCTTTCCTTGTAAACAGTATATTTGCTTATATAACAAGTTAATTTTAATTTGATTCATTGTATATATTTCTATTTCTTTTTCATAAAAGGAATTGTTCTTCGCCAATAAGTCTCTAAATGTTTCTTGACTTAATATCTTATATCTCACTTTTTCTTTTCTTCTTTTCTTCCTTGTACATTCTAAAAGTACTTTTTTATATTTTTCTTTAAAATTAAGCACCAAACAGCACAATTCTCATAAAACTCTCTCATAGTCATATGATTTCTCCATAATTCCATGAGTTTTTTTCCTCTTCTAAATCTAATTCCTTTTCATTTATTCTCTTTATTCCTTTTTCTATTCTTATACATTCTTCATTTTCCTGTACTTTAACCCATACAGTCACATGATCTGAAAATCCAGCATACTGAATTCCAATAACTTTTAAACTATCATATATTAAAAGCTAATCAGTTTCTGTCCTAATATCATTCCTTTTATAGATCCAGTGGTTATTTTCCCATATACGTAACTTTTCACTTCCTTAAATTACAATTAAAATCACCCATCACTATGTCTATATTTAAGCAAATGTATTCAAGATTATTTTTAAACATAATTTCTCTTTCTTTCTTGTTACATATGCATATAAAGCTATAATTCTATACATATATTTTTTCCATCTCGCATCTGTTACCATACTTCAGCGTAGTTCCACTATGGTTACATCTAATATTTTAATGCTTTCTTGACATAATATACAGATGCCTGAGCATGTTTCTTTCCCCATGTTCCAAACTACCTCACCATTCCAAAGTTTTTCAGTTTGTGTTCTTTCTTCCTCTGTTAATAATCTGATATCTTCTAAAACAATAATATGTGCATCTACTGCAGCACACCATTGTAATATACATATTCGCCTTTTAAGATTTTTCATACTGTTCACATTTAATGCTAATAAGCTTTTAAGAGCAGTTAGTATAATACAATGTTTATCCCTTTCCTCCCTTATTTTCTGTAACATTATGTTTTTGAATTTTCTTGTCCTTTCTTTAACTCCTTTCCTTATTGAATTCTTTTTATTTCTTACTGTACACCAATCAGCTTATTCCTCAGTTGAAAACGGTTTCTTTTTCCTTGTTACTTTCTTTAACTTTATGTATATGCTCTTACCTCTTTTGCTTTGACACCCAGAGGTGCTATGACAGAGTCCCAAACCTTATACCTGTCCAAACGTTCTTTTTTTACACTGTATACTTTTTTTTTTCTTTGCTCCTTCTCCCACAGTTTGTGCATAAGTGTTTGTCTCTTGAACTTTTTCTGGCACAGTCTCTTCTCCTTTTTCCTTCTAAAATTTCTTAACTCTGATAAGCTTCTGTTGGAATCAACAGATTTTGTGTATAAATATCATTGCATAACATTTTTATTTTCTTTTTCAAAGAATGCCTGCTTTTGCATTTCATTAATGCCATTTATTACCTGTAGCCACGGTGGTACCGCGGTAGCGTTGTTAGCTCACAGCAAGAGGTTCTCCCGTTCGATTCTCGGCGTGGCTTGGGAGTGCCTTCTGTGTGGAGTCTGCATGTCCTTCCCGCGGTTGGGTAGCGTTCGAAAGACATGCGTGTGTAAATGGGCATGCCTTCGTTGAAGGTTGGGCGTCGAGGTGGCACCTCGGCGTTTCATAAAAATCTACTGCCAATCATTAGCAGACCGGAGTTTCACTGTGGCGACCCCTTACCGGGAAAAAGCCAAAAAGACAAACAACAACATTACTGTACTATTTATTGTTATAACTTGTTTTCTAATTAACTTGTATTTGTTTATTTTACTGGAGCTTTTCTCCCCAGGACTCTATTGAAAATGGGCTCCTAGTGGCCCAAAGGACCATCCTGGCAAAAAAACTGCAAATAAATAATAAAATAAATAAATTTTCTTCTTCTATTTTCTCCATGATGTCACTCCATGAAATTGCTGCTTCACTTTCTGGTTCATTTTGGTTTACCATTTCTTCCAAATAATCATCCTGCAACCCTCCCAATTGGAGGGTTGTAATTATGCATTTCTCAGAGGTAACTATTTCTCCTTCAAATAATCTCCGCTGAAAGTTTTCCTCTGAATCCATCTCTGTTACAGCTACAGTCTCATTTTCTTCCAATATCACTGCTTTTTCTGCACCCACAGCATCAGAAAAAAAATTCTGGTAGTGATTCTACCATTTCAACTACATTTTCATCAACCTTCACTTCATTTTCAGCCAGAGTTGAATGAACTTTATTTTCTTCCTGTTTCTCCTGGCTCCCTCTGCGCCTGGACAGGAAACAGGAAGTCAGGATGTGTAACACACAAATTCTTCCCCCAACTACCAAGAGTAGGGCAAGTTCCCTGATGCCCTAGCCAAATTTCCCCTAGTAGTATAAATACCACTTTGGGTCTCCCCTGAAAACAAACCACTAGTCTAGTGGGACAAACCTGATCAACAAAAACGACAGCTGTTGATTTTGATTTTCACACAGAAAAGTTGGAAGGATTTTTGTATTTCGTATTTTAATGAAGAAAATATTTCTTGTTAAAATGGTTTACAGAAATGTTTAACAGTGCATAAAGCATTCATATAGTCTCAGACAGTTGTGTACAACAAACTGACAATCAACAAAGACAAGAACTCTTATGCATATGCAGAATAAAATGAAGATTTATTTTAAATTATTTATTCATTTTATGCCATAAGAAAGGTTAGACCATTACTCCTGGTAACAGGTCTGTATGCAGTGAATATTCTACATAGTTTTTAAACTTTCCTTTTGTCACAGTGTGTGGCTAGATATGCATGTAATCTAGATGTTTTTGCACTTAAATGCAATACCATTTAATTAACAGGCTTATAAAGCCACATTCCAGTAAGGCAGGAAAGTTTACAAAATCACCTGGGTGTGTTAAATAGTACTTTGCATAGGAATATTCATTTCTGAATGTTTCTGTTGTCTTAAAATCCTTCCAGAAAATTAAACATTAAACATTCGTTTTAGTGTTTGCTGTTTAACAAGAAACATTAAACTTCCATTTTTTAGATTGTTGTTGATGGGTGGTTATCCAACAAGCAGAATTCTGGTGAATTATGTACATCATGTGTTATAACATTATGGAGCCTCTCAATCTATCAATTTCTAATATTTTTAGCCTTTTTGTACAGTTTATGAAATAAATGACGTTTCTTCATGGAGGCTTGCAGTTTACCTGTTTTAGTTATACTCCAGTTGTGTAGCAGTTTTAAACTCTTTTATTCTTTATGCAGTAATTTTCTTAATTTTAATTGTATATTTTACCAAAACTGAACTATTTTAATTGAGTGTATGAATTTAAAGTTGTGTTTAATTGACGGGAGTTAAATGTTTTTTTTATACTTAGACTCCGCTTGTCCCAGCTTTCTTGAAGCACTACATCATACTTTGTTTTCATTGATTTGCTAGTGTGTAATGTTTTTATTGCATATTCATAGTGTTTTTAGGAGTACTAAGGGTGTTTTACTGTAATGTCAGTGTATGCCTTGCCAATACCCACTTTCAGAGTTTACCTCCTTTCTCACAGCAGGGTGAGGCCAGTTAGACACTCAGTGTATTTGAAAGTACCCATCCATTCAGCTGATTAACTTTTAAAGGAACATGGAGACATGAATTTGGTTTTATTTGTTAATTGTAGGAAGGAAATTTTCTCATGGGATTAGCTAAGAAGTTTTCTAACTATATATTTTACTTAACATTAAACATCTCCTAGAAATAACTTTGGTGTAAATTAAAAGCCTTTTCAGAAAAATATTTTAAGGTTCATCCTTTGTCAGAGAAGGTTTGTATTCCTGTCTCAACCATTTTTTTCAGTGATTAACTTTTTATCATTAAATATATGTTGCCAAAGATGGACTTCATTACTTGGAGGAAGATTTACCTTTTTTTACTTCTTCCCAAGAAAAGTTACAGCTTTTATACTGTTATCACTTGGACCATATCTTCAAATTAACTAAATTAGAAGACCTAATCATATTTGCTATTGTTTTCATCCATAAAGCACAGTCTGATGATTCATGCATTTTTATATTTGCAGCAGCATCATAAACGTGATTTAGTAATGAAAATATACCTTTTTTAATGCCATGAAATACCTTAAATTGTGAACTCGTATGTAATGTACTTTTCTCTGCATAGGAAGATATTATCCCTCAAATCCTTCAACTTACAGTATAACATCCCACCAACAACAGCTCCCTTCTCATTATTTCTTGAATTTCTTAATATAACACAGCTCATAACATTCTTAACTTATTCCACATTTAACATTTACTTCTACCAACTTTACTCCTTTCACATGTACTTTTTTTCCCAAACTATTAACCCTTCCTCTCCAAAACCATACAATGTTCTGTGTTTTTATTCTAATGCTTATTATATCCATTTTCTAAAAATATTCAAAATGTAAATTAGTATGCACATTTTCTACTTCCTACTCTGCCTCTTGTATCTATTTAATGATGTCTTTAATTTTGGTGATATGTTTACTGCTATTGTCATTTTAAACACTCTTGGAGATTTTCTCCCTGGGCCTCTGCTGAAAATGGGTTTATGACCTAGTCGGACTTTCCCGGTCGCCAAATGTCAGTAAAAAAATAATAAATAAAATAATAATTATGTTTTTCGAACGATGTTATGGAGGAATTGGTATATGTCTTAGTGCACAAGTGATTTTGAACACTTGCTAAAATTCATTGTGTAACTTTTTAAGGTTTAATGCTATTGGTCTCCCACAGATGCCAGAAATTAGTATTCCATGATATTTTACAGAGCCCTTATTCCGTGGAACCAGTGCCACCTCCTTTGACGAAAGTTCCAACTGTTTTATTCATTGCTTAAAAAATTAATTCTTAGCCAAATTAGCATTGATACAACACCTATGCCAAGTGTTATACTTAGTAATGGGAAATATTTATAAGGGTTTTTTTGTAATACTGAGTAAATTATGTACAAACAGGTTAGTCTTGCTGAAACTGTGTTTGTGCCCCATTTTATAACTTTCCATTTCTTACATTAATTATCAATTATTTCATTCATTAAAAGAAGTAATAATGGTGAAGGCGGGGCAACCTTCCCTAATACCACTTTGCAGAGAAAAGGGTGATGTAATGATATTTTATTACTCCAGACAGAGTTGGATATTTATATATAGTTATTATAACTTTAATAAAAGTTTGACAGAGTCCACAGTTATGTTTGGATAGGACCATTGTACAATGTCTGTGGCAATTGCCATCCAAGGTAAACACGATTTGCACATAACTAAGAGTAATTAAATAATGACTTAATGTGTTCTACACTGTCTCTGTCTTGCTGTGTATGAGTAAATTTTGAAATTAAAGTTTTGAGTTTGTTAGCAATTTAGCATATAGGTTTGTGTCTGATGAGATTAATGAACTTGTTTGACATTTTGTGGGGCATCAGATGGGTTTTTAGGTTTAAGCAGTTCTGTAAAACCAGGAGGGTGGAACAAGGTGACATCTCCTGTTTACTGTAAATATCCCGAAAGTGATTTTATAGAAATACTATCTGACCTTGCGTAATTGACAAAGATATGCATCTGGAGCATTTCTCTCTGGGCCTCCACTGAAAATGGGCTGTGTCCCAGTCAGACTTTTTTGGTAAACAAATGTAAGTAAGTAAATAATCAATTTATACAAGGCCATACTTAAAAATATTAGAAGGAACTTTACCTCAGGAACTTGTCTGTAAAATTTCTGATGTCATCTTTTATTGTGGGACTAGCTAGTGAAGTAGCTTCTTAAAGGGATATAGTACTAAACTGTACATTTTCAGGTTGTTGTAGAAGTAGGGAGTTTCCAGCGTATGCATTTATATAAAATTCTAAAGTAAGTTTAATTCCAGTGGGTAGACTTCCTTGTTTACCCTTTAGACCCTGAATCTGTCTGTGTTCCCTTCTTGAATTAAATGTTAATACTAGCATGTTTTAGGGTTTTCCTTTTTGTACCTGACCAGCTGCAGTAACACATTTTAAGTGGTGGTGGTTTGTTCATAAAGTATCTGAATTCTTGTTTGTATTGTAACAAATCCTTGCAAACTTAATTTGTTTTACTATACTTTAGGTAAAACTCATTGGCTACAGCATCTGCTGCTGTTGTGTTTGGTTTATTTTAACATACTAACTGCTAGATAATAGTTATAAAGAGGATTCCACGTTACCTGATGTGGCCTACTCGAAATGCATTACATTGTAACTACAGTTTTAAGATGTTCATTGAATGTTTCACTGCTGCACTGGTAATACATGGGACTTCATAAGATCTGTCAACTGGTCTAACTTCCACAGCTTAGTACCCCTTCCCTTTAAGGCTGAGTGGTTGCCCCCATCCCCACCCAGGGCATCAGGATTCCATTTGTATAAGTGGCACATCTACTTGCACCATCTTTTGTTCTTTCTTGACGCAGGTCATGTCAAGATCATTATGCATTTCCAAAGCACCATCAGTCAGCCTACCTTCCAGATTTCCCAGATAATAAGCTCACTGGGAAAAATATACTTGCCTGGTATAGGTTCATAGGTAGGTACTAAGCTATCTGCCCTAGGGCATTTATAAGCCTAGCTAGAATGTGTTGGCTTTCACCTCCCTGTTAGACTAGATTCCTGAGCCTCTGTCCAGCAGGGCCATAGAAGTGATCCCAGGAGTAAATTTACAATTTCCCATCCACTCATCAAGATTTCTCTTGAGGGTCAGCGAGGGGCTATGCCTAACATGGACTGGGATTCTATTCCAGAGCGAGGGAAGCCTTTGGGATATGAATCTGTCCCTCCAGCATGTCCTCTTTATTGTTGTGCTAAGGTTTAAATCCCTGGAGCTTGTGGCTCTAATGGATTTGGTTTTCTTGAGGTGGAGCATGTCCAACAATTCCGGGTTAGACATGGCCTTGTACGTCAGGCAGAGATCGCCTCTGAGTAGGCGGTAAGCAACTGAGTAGAGCTGGAGTTTCTTTAGTCGAGCTGCATAGGGCATCTGTCTGAGGCCCACAATCCTCTTGGTGAGGTATTTTTGAGGTCTCTCCAGCTGTTGCAGGTGTCGGGTAAGGTACATCCCAAATGGGGCATTGTACTCAATTATGGGCCTGATGAGCGATGAGTAGAGGGGCACAATGACCTCTCTTGATCTAGATGTGAACCCTTTTGTGATTAGGTGAGCTATATAGAAGGTTTTTCTAACCACTTTGGCAATGTGATTGTCAAAGGAGAGGTTACTATCTACTTAGGTCCCCAGATCCCTAATTACTTCTTCTGTACTTAGTGGATTACCTCCTATGTGGTAGTTTGTGGGCACTTTGTTTTTCCCCAAAGGGGATGACTATGCACTTTTTGGCATTTAGCTTGAGGCCATGGTTCTGACACCAGGTATCCGTCTCTGTAAAGCCCTTCTGGAGGATGCTTGTGTCAGCCGGTGCGTCGATTATGGCTCCCAGTTTGCAATCATCTGCGAACTTGGTAAGCCACAGTCTTCCCATGTTTGTCTGTACCTCAGAGAAGTATATACAGAACAAGAGGGGTCCCAGGACTGAACCCTGTGGGATGCCACTTGTAACTAGTTTAGAGTCGGACATGGCACCCGCGACACTGACCATGTGAGTTCTATCCCTGAGCCAGTTTGCAACCCATCTTGTGACATATGGGTTAATATTTAAACTGGTAAGCTTATTTATGATGCCAGAGTGGGGTATTGTGTCGAAGGCCTTTGCGAGGTCTAGGTAGGCTGTGTAGACTACCTTTCCCTCATCTGTGGCTTTGGTAACTATTTTGAAGAAGTCAACTAGGTTTAAGAGGCAAGATCTGCCTTTAACAAAGCCGAATTGGGTAGGGTCCAGTGTTTGGAGGTTCCCAATGTCTTTGTTTATGAGATCCATGATGAAGCGCTCCATAGCCTTGCAGATCAGGCTAGTCAGGCTTATAGGGCAATGGTTCCCGGGATCCGTTGTGGCCCCACCTTTGTGGAGCGGGATCACTGTTGTTGTACGCCATTCTTTGGGTACATAACCTGTGGTAAGGCTGAGTTGGAACAGTGAATTTATGTGAGGGTTTACTTCATTTTGGAGCTTGTGTAAGACGCAGCCCGGGATACTATCCGGTCCCATTGATGATGTGTTTTTTTACCTTGGAGAGGTCTGCTTTCACCTGTGTGTCTGTGATGTCTGGGGGACTGCATTCATCTGGGATAGACACTGGCCCTTTTGGGGGGAAGGGGGGGGGTAAAGTTTGCACTGAACCTGCCCACCAGGATGTTGGCAATGTCCGTGGGTTCAGTGTATTTTGTGTCATTTTGCACCAGCTTGGAGCAGATCTGTGAGTTGCCACCCAGATTCTTGACGTAGCTAAAGAACACCTTGTGATTATCTTTAGAGTCTTTGGCGATTTTTCTTTCAAAGTTAGCCTTTGATGATTTTATGAGGGATCGAAGTTTCTTGCTAGTACTGATCAGAGATGCCTTCCCTTTTTGCGATTTTGCCTTATCATGTACTAGTTTCCTCCTTCTGTTGTATAGCTTATTTATGGCCGGAGTCCACCAGACTGGTCTCCTGTTTTTGGAGGAGTGAGTCTTGGTTTTACTTGGGATGGCATGATCCATGCATTCTTGTAGGTGCTCATAGAGTGCATTTGTAAAGGATTCTATGGTTTGGGTACCATTTTCCATTAGCCCGGGGGCTTTGAAACTTTCCACCTCTGTCCTGAGAAGTGTGAAGTTTGCTTTTGAAAAAATGTTCACAGTGGTTTCCTTGGCTAGGGGTGGGATCGGGATGCGGATGTCCATTGTGATTAGTTTATGGTCTGATCTTACCAACGAGAGGTTTACCTCTGGTGTGGAACATTGAGCCCCCATGTTGGTGATGACCAAGTCCAATATGTTGTCACCCCTTGTGGGAGTGGTGACCAGCTGTTCCATGGCATTTGAGTTTATAAACTCCAGGAACAGTTGGGCGAAAGAGTTGGGACTTGAGTAGTTTTCCCAGTCAGTGTTTGGGTAGTTGAAATCCCCCAATACCATGGTGTTTGGTTAGATCTTCAAATTCTCCAATGTTCTCAGGAATGCCAAGTGGGGGTCCTGAGACAAGGTGGGTGATCTGTAGCAGGCTACAAACTGAAAAGCAGTTTTACCTACTGTTAGTTGCACATGGTTGGTTTCTGCTGCCTCGTGCAGTAACACTAACCTAGAGGTGTGGGTATCCTTGATGAAAATGGATACTCCCCCGCCTTTAGCATTTCGGTCCGAGTTCTGGGCCGAAAAGAATGGTATGAGTTGAATCCTGATAGTGCTGGGGTGCTCTCTGGAGCCTTGAAGCAGGTTTCTGTTACTGCACAGATATCGATTTTCTCCATACTGAGGAGTGCCTCAAGTGCGTGCATCTTGAGGTTTAGACTTCTGGCATTGAGTAGCATTACCCTTAGTTTTTTGTTTCTGGTATTGTCTATGGAGGTGGGTTTGTCTTTTGAGCCTTGCCTAAAAAAGGCACTAATGGAGTGGCAAGAGCCTTAGCCAGTATTCGAAAGCCTAAGGGTGACAGGGGCAAGCCATTCCTGGCGAAGCAACGTGGCTTGTCAAGCATGTCATCCCAGGCTGACACACACTGGATCCCCTTTGAATGACACCAATAGCTTAGCCAATTGTTAAAAGTGATCATTTTGTCTTTATACTGTGGCATCATTCTTGGTGAGGGCAAGATGCTACTCAGGGTCAGGGTCATACCAGCCTGGGCTACAAGATCAGAGAGCTCCTCTATGTCTCTTTTCATGTAGTCCGGGGAGGTACATCTCAGGTCATTCACACCAACATGAACAATGACAGAGTCATATTTGTACCTGCTGTGGAGTGACCCGAGTGCTTGTGTTATGTGGTGGATCCTGGCGCCCGACAGGCAGCTTAAAGTGACCTTCTCCTTGTTCAGTCTGGTGAGTGGGACGTCAGTGTGCCTGACAATAAAGTCTCCAATTACTAGTGTATTAGGTGTGTTGCGACTGCGTGGCACACTGACTTTGTGAAGTATGTGATACGTGAAAGTTGTTGTGAGGTAGCGGTTGCTTGGATGTCTGCTTTGGAGGTCTCTGTTGCTTTGGCAGATTTTTATTTAGAGCCTCCGAGTATGTTTTTGTGAGTTTGTGTCTTGTTTGCTGGTGCGATTGGTCTATGTGAGACTGGTTGTGTGGTGCGAGTGGTTTCCTTCTCCTCCTGACTTTGCCAGTCTTGGGTTGAGAGAGCTCGGCCTCCAGTTTGGCTGTATAGTTGCATCTCTCACATATATTTGAGTTTGTTGGAAGGAGGAGAGGGTTGTCTGTGTACATAAGGCAATTGTAACATTGCCTCAAGATTCCCAGATTCACCAGCTGGACTGGAGAGTATACCTGAAACTGCACTTTGGACATGTCTGGATGGTTTAAAGAACTGATTTATTGATTGTCCGGAATGGACGAATAGGGAGCCTTGTACTTCTGGATAGTATAAGGGGGTGTAGTGCTAACGTTTGTTGGTGCTTACTGAGAAATTTGAGCAAGTGCTGTGCTGTAGAATGAAGGTTGAGTGCTTGTTTTGCGAGTTTGACTAGTTCTAAGGGAAAAATTTAAGAGCAGACTTTGTGAAGCCGGGAATAGTTTAAAACTGCGTAAACGGCACTGTGCGATGCGATAGCTTTCAGTTGTCAGGTTTTGATGTATATTCTGAAAAGGTTAATAATTATATTGACTGTTGGAAGCAGGCTTTCTAAAAATATTGTGTTTTCTAAACACAACATAGCCAACAGTCCCCATTATGCAAGTTCCAATCTAAAGATGATCAAGAAGACAGTAAAATCTTTGAGTGAATACCCTTGTTGTACACTTTCTTTCAGACCACTGTGATGTCAGCCAAACCCTTCCCTGACATCTGTTCTAGAAAGTCAAAACATTTAAAGAAGCATCTAGAAGAAGATGATGAAGTAGTAGTAGTAGTAGTAGTACCAGGATAAATTGTACTTAATAAATAACACCGATTCGGGATGTGTAAGAACGGTTAAATGCCCTAACTGTGCTGCTAGGTACCCAGAGTTCAGTTGGTGGTTTCAGTGCTGTAAGGTCATGTGAGAAGGAAGAGAGTCAGAGGTTGGTCTAGCTTGACCATCCGGGGGGGGAACCTTTCTGCACTGCTGCCCTCTGCTGACTAATGGGGGAATATTAAAATGTTGCTATGGCACGTTAAGCAAATTCTGTAAAAGCCAGGGGATATTCCAGGTTTGGATGAAATTTCCCTATTAAGGAGATTTTCTAGGATGTTGGTACTTATGTGGAGTTTCACAGCAGCTACAGGGAAAGGGGTGTTAGGGCTGACCCACGTGGCCTCACTCTAGCATTCAGCATTCACCATTCACCACTCAAGAGAAGTGAACTGGCTGTTACAACTCTGTCTTACTTCAGGAATTAATGGGCTGTTGAGCTCTTAACCGGACTAGGATTGAGCCTGGCTGTTGCCCTCATTAGAGAGTGAAAGAGCCATTAGGGTGTAACTATTGAGGAGGTATTAGTGTGGAGGAATCCTGTGCTAATATAAAAAATGTTGGAGCCAGAAGATTCTGCAATGCAGAAGTCATTTTCATTGTCAGAATATTACGATCAGAAAACAGAGTACATTATTTCAATCTCTTCATGATAAAGAGTAAGGAGTGAAAAAAAGTGTTTTTGGTGCATCTGAATGTATAGTTTTTACGCATCATATTAAGCCAAGATATTTCATCTGTTTATAGAGGAGCCATGCTTTTTCTTCAGAATATGGACTAGTTTGGTCTGCTGTAGGAATCGTAGCTAAATTAAGATCACTGGACAAGCCTGCAGTAGGTTATGGAGCTGCTACTTTATTAAAGTTATTTGTAACAAGATTTGTAGTAAATGATTCATACCTGTTGTCAAGGCATGTAATATACTCTCACTAATATAATTTCATGTTGTCATGTTAATATTGTAACCAGTCTGTCTTCCATCTCCCATCAGTAACTGACTCTTCTGTAAGCAATTTAAGCTCTTTGTAAGAAATAAAAGTATCTACTTCTCTTTTTGAACACTTAGTACGACTATTTATAACCGCACTACCAATTCTTTAAAAAGGCTAGTTTACCCTTGTGAATTTAATTGAATAAAAAGGACTGTGAACCCATTTTTGTTTTAATTATCTAAGAGAGATTTACATTAGATGACTGTGTTCAGACTTGTGACATTCCAGGAACTAAAGCAAGACATTATTTATACCAAAACACAAACTACAAAACAATAATGTATATAACTAGTATATGAGGTAAGAAGAGATCCATTCTTGATAACAGGATTCATTTTAACAATTCTTAGGACCTCTTGCCAGGTAAAACTTTCCCTGACTGATGTAGTACCTGTAGTATGTCATCATGTACCTTTTTTGTTTAGCCTGTTCAGGTCATCATTGCCTTGTTCACTGCAGACACAGAAAATGCACAAAGCTGTCTTTGGCTATTCTGACTAGATTTTTTTTTTTTATTTTACCAAGGCTGTGAGGAGACACTCTAGTTTCTCCTCAGTTTTTAATTAGGCTTCTGACTTCAGTTAGCTTCCCCTTTGTCAAATGTTGTGCAGATTTTCAGTACTTTTTCTGTCCCCCCCCCTCCCCTGACGCAACATATCCTTTTGGCACCTTGCCACTTGATTTAAAACAAAATGTAGCAAATCATCTACTGGGATATTTCTAACCCTTTTCCCTGCTGTTTTGTGGGCATTTGTCCCTTTTCAGTCCAGATGAACTGTTCTTTTGAAAAGTATATGTGTGGGAAGAGAATATCTTCCCCAGAGCTGACGTGAGCATTTGATTTTTTTTTTTTGGGTTGGGTAAGGAACATGACACCCAAACAATCACATCTGTTGTCATTTCACTTCAAGTACTTAATGCAGTATATAACATAAGCTTTATTTCTATGAAGAAAGCTGTTTGGAGCCAAGAAGAGAAAGGATGCCCACCACCATTTCCTTGGCTTCAAAGCCACAGATGGCAGTGGACGTGTGCACATTTAAAAAAAGCTGAAGTACATAAACACACATGCTTCCTCCCATTTATGTGACAAGGTCATGCAGAATGAAACGATCAATAAATTAGCAGTTAAAGTTGTTCAGTCTGGACCTGCTTCCTCTCATTTAACACAGTTGATAAAATAAACCACAAAACTGTGTACTAAACTTAAACATAATAGAAACACTGCACCAATAGTCCCAGCCAAACATTGGCTCACCACAGTTTTAGCGCTTTTGTTCCAAAACACAGGAACTGCATCAAGTTCCTGTGTCTTGGAATGAAAACGCTAAAACTGTGCTGAGTAAACATTTGGCTGGGACTATGGTGCAGTGTTTTTATCATTAACACAATTGTCAAAACGTTTGTCAAATTTGTCAGATATTGGTGCTGAAAGATAACAGATACTGCATGTAAAACCTGCTACTCATACAGTTATCCTGTCATAACAGATACTGCATGTAAAACCTGCTACTCATACAGTTATCCTGTCATAACAGATACTGCATGTAAAACCTGCTACTCATACAGTTATCCTGTCATAACAGATACTGCATGTAAAACCTGCTACTCATACAGTTATCCTGTCATAACAGATACTGCATGTAAAACCTGCTGCTCATACAGTTATCCTGTCATAACAGATACTGCATGTAAAACCTGCTACTCATACAGTTATCCTGTCATAACAGATACTGCATGTAAAACCTGCTACTCATACAGTTATCCTGTCATAACAGATACTGCATGTAAAACCTGCTACTCATACAGTTATCCTGTCATAACAGATACTGCATGTAAAACCTGCTACTCATACAGTTATCCTGTCATAACAGATACTGCATGTAAAACCTGTTACTCATACAGTTATCCTGTCATAACAGGTACTGCATGTAAAACCTGCTACTCATACAGTTATCCTGTCATAACAGATACTGCATGTAAAACCTGCTACTCATACAGTTATCCTGTCATAACAGATACTGCATGTAAAACCTGCTACTCATACAGTTATCCTGTCATAACAGATACTGCATGTAAAACCTGCTACTCATACAGTTATCCTGTCATAACAGATACTGCATGTAAAACCTGCTACTCATACAGTTATCCTGTCATAACAGATACTGCATGTAAAACCTGCTACTCATACAGTTATCCCGTCATAACAGATACTGCATGTAAAACCTGCTACTCATACAGTTATCCCGTCATAACAGATACTGCATGTAAAACCTGCTACTCATACAGTTATCCTGTCATAACAGATACTGCATGTAAAACCTGCTACTCATACAGTTATCCTGTCATAACAGATACTGCATGTAAAACCTGCTACTCATACAGTTATCCTGTCATAACAGATACTGCATGTAAAACCTGCTACTCATACAGTTATCCCGTCATAACAGATACTGCATGTAAAACCTGCTACTCATACAGTTATCCCGTCATAACAGATACTGCATGTAAAACCTGCTACTCATACAGTTATCCTGTCATAACAGATACTGCATGTAAAACCTGCTACTCATACAGTTATCCCGTCTTCTGTTTCTTTCCATGTTGCACATAGATATTGCAAGCTGGCAGTGGTCCTGCTAAGGATTTGGGGGAAACTCTCCACAGGACTTTCCTGGTAGTTTTCTCCCCAAAACCTTAGGAGGGCATTGTGCAAGAGGAAACACTTTTAACTCTTCTGTAGAGTCTCCCACAGCTTATGGTGGTAACAAGGTGGGTACAGACTACCCAGCATCCCCAAGAAGTCCCCAGGTTTCGGATGTTCCTTGAAGTGATGAGACTAATGGGGAGTGGCCAACTGACCCCATGTCTTCCTCAGCTGATGCTGCAAAATCCCTTTCAGTCTACACAGCTGTCCACCAAAGTAGTCCATCTGCTGGTGTTTTTCCTCAAAATGACCCCCAGAGCAGCATGGGAAATTCAGAATGCAACAGCTCCTAATCCTGGAAAGAATGACCAAATGACTATATTTTCTTGCCTCTGAGAGAGTGGAATTTGTAGTCAAAAGATGCCCAAGCCAAGTGCACTAGTTTATGCAGTTGTCCCCAAGAAGACTCAACCGCCCCGAGCTCCATATCCCATTTACTAGAAAAGAAGTTCAGAGTGATGGCCTACTTAGGAAGTGAGCTAATAAATTTTCCTTGACAATGGTAAACTATCATTTGTACATGGTAAATTTTCAGCAGTATCTTACTGATAAAAACACTGCATGTTAGGTCTGTTGCCAGACACAGTTCTTAAAGAAAAAAAGTCTTCCTGCAGTTGTCAGATGTTTCTGTTATGATTAGCCAAATGATGCAAGTTACATAGAATGCTGCTAAATTTTCAGTTAGAGCTGCAGGATCTGTCACTTGTATTCTGACACACATGGTTCAAGTTAACTAATTTCACTGAGGACACTGAAAAATTAACGCAGTTGAGACACCAGTCTTATTAAAAATAAAGCACTGTATTATATGCAAATGAAAGTAATGTTGTTCTTCCTACCAAAAGCAAAGCATTGTGGTTTAACTAAATGCACAGGAAGTAACTTTATTTCTGTCTTCTGCTGCTTGGAGATTATCTCTGTTGGTAAGTACACTTCACTCTGCTGAATCCTCAGCTCATCGACAAAGTGAAGTGTTTAGAAAATTCGTAGAGACCACTCATTATCAAATGCTGGGAATATGGAAAGGAGGAAATCGAGTGTGAGTGGATAAACAAAGTGTGAGTTTTGCATTTCAGTGTTGAAACTTTTGGAGATGCTAAAAGTTTCAGCATTAGGGGTACGTGTGTGCAAATGTTTGCAGGTAAGGGTCAGAGTAAGAGCGGTCCAAATATGCTGAGGACATGAAAATTGGAACATTTGTAACATCATCAGATTAATTTGATTTCAATTCATGTGTTCAAACTATTTGAATAGTAAATAAAGTGAGCCTTAATATCAAAACATCTTGAGTTCTGTTACATATTTTGGTCATTTCAGATATGAGCAACCTTTTATTTTGGGAAATCATGTTATACAGGGAGTGACTGAATACAGAAACATTGGTGTATATAGAACTTATAACTTGCATTTAAAATAAAAATGCATGTGCATTTAAGGCAAGGGCCATCCGTTTCATGGAGCTCCTCCTCCTCAGAAAACTTTTGATCAGATCTGTTGCAGTCCTATTGAAACTATTTACAATCTATATTGGACCGGTCATTAAATACAAACTCATTATCTTGTACATATTCAAGAGGTGGCCCTTCCATATTAGAAAGTGTTCAAAGAAAATTTACTAAAAGAATGACAGAATGTATGACAATCATGTATCTGGAATGTTTTGCTAAATTTAACTTATTTTCTATCAATTATTGCTTTTTACATGGCAGACTGTGCCTAGAATGTCATGCACTTTATGACTTAGAAACATGACTTTTGTTCAGTATTGAATTGCTACAATCAGAGCAAACATCTCCTGGGGCAAATTATACCTTTAAAAGAGCAAAATGCAGAAACACTTTTAGATCAAGGTTTTTCGCCCAAAGTTTTGTAAGATCATGGAATAGGTTGCCATTACAAGTAAAGAAATGTAACTCACTAGAATCATTCAGGTAGTCTTTAGGTACATGGTTTGGTTTGAATGTCGACTGTGTGACTTTGGAGCCTACATTGTGATGGTCCTTGACCTTTACGCACCTTACTAGAAACTATGAAGGGCTAGGGAAGGGGATATATTTAGTGTTTTATGTGTGTACTTCTGCATGTGGCGTGTATCTTGGTGAATGTTTAGTGGCTGTATGATGAAAAGGGTGTTTCTAAGGTAAGGAAAGGTGCAAGACTGGGGATAGTGGTGGTATTAGAGTTAGCATGCATTAGTAAGGTGGTGCAGGTGGAATGAAACCTCCTGCTCCATCCATACGAATGCGTGCTAGCTCTAATAACACTACTTACTCCAACCCTGCACCTTACCAAAACCCTTTCCGTAACACTACCACTATTCAAAGTACGTCTGAATTTAGTGGTAGGGTTTTGGTTTGCTGATTGCAAAAAGGAAACTTTTTTTTTTCGTTTATTTGCTTCAACGTGCGAGCATCGATTGCCTGTGTTTTGATGCTTGTGCATTTCAATAAATCAACACACACATACACACACAGATGTATGTATATATTATTTAGATACATACACACTGTGGCAATATCAAGACAGTGTGAGCGTTAAAGATTACCTTCAAATGTCAAAGGTATTGTTAACAGTATTTAAAAAAAAAAATATATATATATATATATATATATATATATATGTGTGTATATATATATACATATATATATAGTAATAGAAGTAGCTGAAAAATAGCCCAGAAAAGTACTCTGTGACAGAGTCTGTAGCTGTTATAAACTCTCTCCAGTAAAACAATGTACACAATCACATCTGATTAGACAAAAACATTGGTGTCCAAAATAGCTTGATGGAATTTTACAGATGTTTTATAAGAGGATATATGTAATTCAAAAGGTAATTTCACAAATGGCCACTTTCTAGTACTGAACGGATGTTGTTTGGAGTTAAGAATGAAAATTTGGCATAGACGTTTGTGTGTCTGTCTTCCCTGAGCAGTTCAAATAGAGAGTTCTCACTTTAGTTGAGTAAACTTCACCTGTAGCATACATGTGTGTGTTTGTGTGTGTGTGTTTGCACTGTATGTTTACTATTTCTGAACAGTTCTGATTTTCTCTTTTAAGAGCTTACCATGGACATCTGTCATCGCTGATAGATATTAGTCCTTACAAATTCAAGCATTTAGGAGGACAGAAGGAGTGGGTTCACGTGGTAAGCAGAGCACTAAATGATTGTTGCTTCTTAATTTCTTTTGCGTTGGTAAGAGGTCTCCTTTTGTGTTAACAGTTATTTTTCTGCTCCCTGTGTAGGCACCCCTTCCAGACACTTACAGAGGAAGGTACCGAGAGGACCACGAAGACCCGGCACAGGCATATGCAGAAGAACTAAAGAGAGTCATAAGTGAAGCACATAGCAAAGGAAGGAAGGTGAGTAGTGTCTCGTCTTTGTCCTCCCTGTATAGAGGAAGTAAAAGCATGTGTTGAGATTTTCTACTATCTCTTAGCGTATGCCTTTTTATTTTATTTATTTTTGTTAATACACAGAAGCTCACTATCGAGGCATCTCTGCCAGGTCAATCATCCCAGTCACAAGTTCCATTTCCAGTAGAACTCTGATGTTCCCTTAACCAGGAAAGTCATCCAAGTGTGTGGCGAGTTTTACTGACCTATTCATCTGTCCCTGTACGCTAACAGCCTACCTGTAGGATGGGTGGGCAATGGTGGACCCATTTCCCCCACTTTCTCTGTCCATAAGGCAGTCACACCTTACTGTTTTCCCTCCATCCCAAAATGCCAGGATCCATCCCTTGCGCCCATTGTCTTGCAGTGCTCATTGGGCGATGCCCAACGTGTCTCGTCACCAGGATAGATACGCCCATCCTTCCTGTTACTCTGTCAGTTGCCAGCGCAGCGTCTGCCCTATAGTTGGGTTTTTATCTGTCTGTGCCACTCAAGGGAGTTTTTCTCTTTGCTTGTGTCACTTCATCGGAGCAGTCTGGCAGAGGCATGACTGAGAAGGTTTTGTTTAGACAGAAGGATCTGGCAACAATCTTAGTGCTTATATCTTGTAGATGACCTCAAACTTTTTCACACTCTTTTAGCCTCTCACTGGATGTGTGAAATTATTTTATTGATCTTGATCATTTGTTTTTTTGTCTTTGATGCATTTCATTTCTCTTGAAGAATGCTGCACAGTTGTGATGTTATGGAAGGTATCTATATGGTTTACTGTATGTGAGCAGTTTTCTTCCCAAAGCATCCTCTGGAGTTGAAGTTTTGAAATACTTCTTACTGTGTTTACTTCTAGTGTGATGTTGAGACTTGCTTCAGATGGGACAAGCTTAAATTGCCATGATGTTCTTCATTCCACATTGCTGCAGTCCTAACCATTGGGTAGTCCGCTGTCCAGTCGGCCCGAATACCAAAGTATATGGCTGACGTCGGTCAAGGCGCATTAGACTGACGTCAGGACATCAGGGTACTAATGCGCATGACCGACGTCATATCCTCAGTCTTTTTTGCCGCATGGTCCGATGCAGAAGCAGTTTTGCGAGTGCAGGTTGGCGTTCTGAAATATTTCCGAAGTCGGAGTTTCAGACCGAATCAAAGTTGGCTAAGTACCCGCTGGGGAACATTTTGGTTTTTCTTGCCTCAGTATTTAACCGGATGTCAGAAAAGTGAATAACTGTATTTCTTGTGGGAAGCAGATACCTCATAGGGATTACCATACTCTGTGTATACCTTGTTTAGGGCCTGAGCACGACGTTGTTGGTTGCCGCTCTTGTGCTAGATTTAACAAACGCACTATTAAGAGAAGGTTAGACTGTGCCAGGTTAGTGTTTGGGAAGCGTTGTAATTACAAAATGCCGTCGGACGCTCCGACGCCCGCCATTCAAAAGCGCAAAGACAAAACAGCAAAGCCTAGGGTTGATGAACCGCAGTCCCGGACGCCGGTTCTTTAGAAGGCTCAGTGGAGCCAGAGGTTTTGCCAGGAGTTTCTTTGGAGTCTCAGGCAGAGACTTTACTGTTACAGGATGTGCCCTCTCAGGAGGTAGGCCAGGCTGAGGGGCTTCTCAGGTAACTGTTCTTCCTCTCTTCCCAAGATAGTTAGAGCTTCTCCTACTGTTTCCAAACCTTCTTTGAGAGGTAGGCCAAGTTCAGCTTCAGTGGGGCTTCTCCTAGCACTTCAGGTTCTGTGCCTAAGAAACATATGCTTAAAATGGCAGAAGATTTAATTACTATGATTAGAGGCTCTATGCCCCTCCTGATAAGAGGCCTAGGGTGGAACCTGAGTTTGAGAGTTTGGAACAGTATTCAGAGGCTTCTGAGTCTTCTATGAAGACTTGCAGGAGTTTCCTCCTTATTCTGATTCTGATGTGGATGATTCCACACCTACAGCTTCTCCTCCTGAGGATTTCTCATTTTCAGAGACTCTGCATTCCATGAGGGAACACTTTAAATGGGAAGGCCAAGATTACTCTGATTCCAGGAAAAGGCTTAGGGAATTCTTATTTTACCCCAACATAGGCCCTTAGCTATACCTCCTGTGTTGAATGTGGTGGAAGATGTTTTGCAGAGGCTTCCTGAACCCTGACTCTTTGCCTCCTGCCCCTGTTAAACCTGATAGGTACTATAGGGTGCCAAGCTCATAAGTATTTGTTTAAGAGTCCTAGGGCGGACCCAGAAACTGTTTCTCAGGGGCCTAAAGGTGTTAAGGCCTCTGTGGTTAAAAATCCTGTTCCCACTGATAAAGAGGCAAGGGCTTTGGATAGGTGGGGAAAGAAAGTGTATACTTCTTCCACTCTAGCCATGAGAGCGTTGAATTGTCAGTTTCACATGCTAAAATATCAAAATTATCTCCTTTCACAATTGAAATCTAAGGTGGATGCTTTGGCGGAAGGTATAGAGTGTAAAGAGTTGCTGGATTTAGTTCATGTGTCTGAACAAGTGGGTAAGCATTCTTTGCAATGTGGTTTTGATGCTGTGCAGGCCTCCTCGAGGGTGGCTGCCACTAGTTCTGTTCTTCGCAGGCATGCCTGGTTGAGGGATCAGAATTTAGCAGAGCATGTTAAGACTAGGATTTTGGATGCTCCTTTACAGTCTGATGTGTTATTTGGTTCGCCTGTGGAAGCAGTTTTAAAGAAAATGGAGGACAAAGCTAAGTCTATGCAAACTGTTAAAGATTTTTTGCAGGTGCAGCCACCAAAGTTTAGTAGAAATTGGCCTTCTAAGGGATGGACATATCCTGCTTTTGATTCCCAGTCTAGGGGTAGGTCTAGACGTGGTAGGGCCAGAGCTCAAGGTTCTTTTAGGCCTAGAACAGGGGTTCACCTGCTCAGACTTCTGGTGAGGGCAGGGGTCAGTCCTTTCGTAAACAGACCCAATGACCTGCCTTTTCAGCTGCCAGTAGATTCTCGTCTGGTAGCTCCTTTGGGAGGAAGACTGTCTCTTTTCAAAGAAAATTGGGATTTAATCACTCAAGACAGACGGGTGTTGGATATCATTCACCACGGTTACAGGTTTTATTTCCACACATTGCCCCTTTCAAAGGCATGCCAGACGTTCCTCCTCCACAAAGGGAAGAGGCTCACAAGCAAATTTCTCTGTTACTCCAAATAGGGGCCATTCAGCCAGTCCCTATACCAGAAAGGGGCCTAGGATTTTATTCTCGCCTGTTCCTAGTACCAAAGAAGGGGAACACGTGGAGACCAATTTTGGATTTATCTATCCTCAACACTTATCTGGACATTCCCAAGTTCAAGATGTTGACGTTACAACAGCTTTTACCTCTGCTGGGCAAAGATCATTGGATGGTAACTTTAGATCTCAAGGAAGCTTACCTTCATGTGCCTATAAGACTGTGTTGCAGGAAGTATCTGCGCTTTCGAGCTGGAAATTCTCATTATCAGTTCTCTGCATTGCCCTTTGCCTTATCTACTGCGCCCCGAGTATTCACAAAGGTTCTGGCTCCAGTGATAGCTTACTTCAGGCTAAAAGGAATTCAAATCTATCCTTACTTGGACGACTGCCTGATTCTGGCTCAAGAAAAGGAAGACCTTCTACAGCATCTGGAATATGTCATAGCAGTGCTAAGATGCCTAGGGTATTCTGTGAACGAAATAAAGTCCAGTCTAGTACCTTCTCAAGACATGTGCTTTCTGGGTGTGAGACTGAATACAGCAGCCCAGATGGCCTTTTTAACCCCGGACAAACAAAAGAATCTTTCCAGTTACTTCCATCAGCTATCTCTTCAGTCCGGGCTGACTGCAAGGACAGTCCTTCAAGCCTTAGGGTTCATGGCATCTTGTATTCTGGTGCTTCCCAATGCCAAACTGCATATGAGGAAGCTACAATGGTATCTCAAAAATGTATGGACACAGCACTGCCAGGATTTGGACACTGTCATTCAAATAATACCTTGCATTCAAAAGGAATTTTGTGGTGGGCTCAGGAATGTCACCTAAACAAGGGACTCTCTGTGACCCGGCCAGAGGCGAGTCAGATTCTAACGACAGATGCCTCAGACATTGCTTGGGGAGCTCATCTAAATGGAAAGTGGATACAAGACAAGTGGCCTGCCAGACTACAGCATCTACATATCAACATGAAGGAGATGTTAGCAGTCCAATTTGCATTAATGGCTTTCAAGGAGTTACTTCTTCCAGGGCAGGTGTTGATTCTAACAGACAACACAACTGTCATGTGGTACATCAACAAACAAGGGGGAACACATTCTTACCCATTGTGCAGGCAAGCAATGATTTTATGGGAGACTGCGCTCAGCTTGCAACTAACTCTTCAGGCAAGGTTTCTGCCGGAGCACAGAACTCCTTAGCAGATGTGTTAAGCAGACAACTCATGGATCCCCACGAGTGGAAACTGGATCTTCATGTATTTCAAAGGTTGACAGTGTCCTGGGGAACTCCAGACATAGATCTGTTCGCTTCTCCACTAAACCACCAGCTGCCAAAGTTTTGCACAAAGAGGTTACATCGCACAGCTTGGAAAGTGGATGCTCTTTCTTTCAGTTGGAAAAATCTTCATGTGTATGCGTTTCCACCTCTGCCTCTTCTTCCAAAGGTGCTTCTAAAGGTCAGACAAGACAAGCCAAGGATGATTTTAATAGCTCCAGATTGGCCTCGGCAGCACTGGTACCCATTACTGAGGAGTCTAGTAAAGAAGCCTCCATGGCCTTTACCCTTGATTCCACACCTGTTGTCTCAGAGAGACGGCCACCTGCTCAATGTCAAGCTTCGCTCTCTTCATCTAACAGCATGGCATATTCTGTTTTGAGAGACAGCCGGTCTCAACTTCCTCAACAAGTTTTAAATGTGATTATGGAAGCTAGAAGACCTAGTACAAGGAAAGTGTATGCAGAAAAATGGAAGAGATCTTTATTTTGGACTGCAGCAAAGAATTTGGAGATTTCAGAGCCTAATTTGAGTGTGGCTCTTCAATATCTTACTGAGTTATTGGACAAAGGTTTGTCCTTCTCTTCCATTAAGATTCATGCTGCAGCAATTTCAGCTCACTATGATTGTGACCCACCATTGTTTTCGCATCCTTTGTTCAAGCAGTTTCTCAGAGGGGCAAAGAATATAAGACCCCCACGTAAAGCTCCTACTCCTGCTTGGGATCTCAATTTTGTGTTGGAAAAACTTACTCTACAACCTTTTGAGCCTGCGGGTACTGCTGATTTGAAATATTTGTCATGGAAGACTGCTTTTTTGTTGGCTATTACTTCTGCAAGAAGGGTTTCTGAGTTGCAGGCCCTTATGGCAGTAGAGCCCTTTCTGATTTTCCATAAGGATAGGGTATCATTACGTACTAATCCTTCCTTTATGCCTAAGGTGGTTTCTAGTGTGGCTTTAAACCAAACTATTCATTTGCCTACTTTCTATGCAGATCCCCAAAATAAAGGGGAAAAGATTTTGCACACTTTAGATGTACATAGGCAGTTGCGTTATTATTTAAGCAGGACTAAGGATTTCAGGCAGTCTCAGCAGTTGTTTGTTTCTTTTGCTTTGAGTTCTCAGGGCAAGCCTGTGTCTAAGCAAACTATTTCTAAGTGGATTGGGTTTTGCATTTCATTTTGTTATTCCCATCATGGCAAGGAGATTCCAGCTGGGATTAGGCCTCATTCCACTAGGGCTACTGCCACTTCAACAGCATTTCTAAGGGGGTGGCAACTAAGGATATTTTGGAGGCAGCTACTTGGAGTTCAGTGCATACTTTCTCTAAGCATTACCACCTTCCTCTCTACTCTAAATCTAGGGCTGGTTTTGCCACAGCTATTTTGCAAGGCATGTTGACAGCTCCTGCTTCCTTATGATTTGCCAGCCTCCCTTACCTCTGCTTTGGGATTCTACCCAATGGTTAGGACTGCAGCAATGTGGAATGAAGAACATAGTACAGTTTTGTACCTACCATAAATGTAGATGTTCGAGGATCCACATTGCTGCAGTCCAATTACCTCCGCCTTCCCTCTGTGTTTAGGGGTGGTGGTGTGAGTTGCTATATATTATTGTACATGTGTATATATATATTGTATATAAGTTTGGTGCAGGGCTTTTTGGTGTTTTGGATTGGGCCTTGTCTTTTTAGGGTCTTCTGACATCTGGGGCAAGAAAAGACTGAGGATATGACGTCGGTCATGCGCATTAGTACCCTGACGTCCTGACGTCAGTCTAATGCGCCTTGACCGACGTCAGCCATATACTTTGGTATTCGGGCCGACTGGACAGCGGACTACCCAATGGTTAGGACTGCAGCAATGTGGATCCTCGAACATCTACATTTATGGTAGGTACAAAACTGTACTTTTCTTTCTAACTTAATTTGTTTGGGCCAGCTTAGAGATGACTTCTGATCTTCTGTACTGGCACCTTAATAGCCCAGCTAACATTTAATCACCATCAGTATATGGACATTTGTAAGCTCTTACTGGTAGCATTCTTGACACAAGTTAATGCTTAATACGCAGTGTTTTCTTTTCTTTTTTTTTTTTTTTAACTGTTATCAGGATCATCATCTGAGATAACTGACATGCCATTCAACTGTGAACCCCCCCCCCCAATGATGTAATTGAGGAATCATTAGATATTTAAAAGTGGCTGACTTTTCCAGCTTGCCTGTAGATGTTCATCGTGTTACCCTGCTGCAGTCATCACACTTGGGTTATCCTGTCGTCAGGCGGTCCCGCAGTCGGCCGGAATTCCAAAGTCTTGGTCCGGCGACGGTTGCTGTCGCTTCTTCCCTGACGTCAGTGTGCCAGGGGTATATATAATGCATCCAACGCCATTTTCTTCAGTCTTTCTTGCCGCACGGTGCCCGAAGCAGAAGCAGTTCGCAAGTGCCGGTCAGCCGACTCCTGAGATTTTCGAAGTCGAATTTCAGATCCGAAGTCTTCAATAAAGCTAAGTACCCGTTGAAACTTTTCTTGCCTCAGACCGATGTCAGAAAAAGTTAACAATTGTATTTCTTGTGGGAAGCAAATACCTCATAAGGATTTTCATTCTTACTGCATACCTTGCCTAGGCCCAGACCACGACGTCACTGGTTGTCGTTTTTGTGCTAGGTTTAATAAGCGTACTATAAAAAGACGCTTTGATTTCGCACGACACTACTTAGGTAGAAAATTTAACTACACAATGCCATCGGAGCAACCGACTACCGGCGTGCACAAAAAACGCAAGGATAAGGACAGGCAGACTAGACCCAAGCCAGACTCCAAGGCCTCGACTGGACAGGTCTCCGGTTCACTAGTCTTCAGTGAGGCTCTGACACAGCCCCTGACTACCGCAGATTTGGAACCCGAGACCGCTTCGGAGCCTTTGGCGGAGAGTGCTAGGCTGACGCAGCCATTTTGTTTAGCCCCTACTGACGACTCTGCAGAAAGAGATGTCGGTGCTGCAGAAACACCTTCGGTTTCTGAAGGCGTCTTCAGACCGACGACGCTCACCATAAAAACGTATCCTAAGCTTAAGACTCCTATTAAACCAAAAAAGACTGCACTTCAGTCTCCAGTTCAAGGCCCCATGCCTAAGAAACAGATGCTTAAAATGGCTGAAGATTTGATCTCTTTAATTAGGGGTTCCCAACCCCCTCCCGACAAAAGGCCTAGACAAGAGGAAGATTATGGCTCCTCTGATCAAGTGTCTATTTCCTCAGGCTCCTCTGAGGACCAGGATTACTCCTTCTCCCCTTATGAAGATTCTGATGCTGAGGATTCTATTCCCTCAACTTCTCCTCCTGAAGACTACTCCTTTGGGGAAACTTTACACACTATGAAGGAACATTTTCACTGGGAAGGTCAGGACTACTCTGACTCAAAGAAAAGGCTCAGAGAGTTTCTTTTACTCCCCCAGCACAGACCACTTGCCATCCCCCCAGTTTTAGACATTGTGGATGATGTTTACTTAGAATCTAGTTTGAACCCAGATTCTCTGCCTCCTGCTCCAGCCAAACCAGACAGATACTATAGAGTGCCTGACTCCCATAAATTCCTTTATAAAAGCCCTGTTGCTGATCCAGAGACAATCTCCCAGGGTCCCAAAGGGGCTAAGGCTTCTATGGCAAAAAATCCTGTACCCTCTGAAAGGGACTCCAGAGCACTAGACAGGTGGGGGAAAAAGGTTTACACCTCAGCCACTCTAGCTATGAGAGCACTAAATTGCCAATTTCACATGCTAAAATATCAGCAATTTCTAATGTCTCAGTTAAAACAAAAAATGAGCACACTCCCTCAACAGTCTGAATTGAAAGAAATGCAGGATCTGTTGCATGCAACTGAACAGGTGGGCAAACATACGTTACAATGTGGGTTTGATTCTTTAGAGGCTTCCTGCAGAGCAGCTGTCACTGGATCTGTTATACCTAGGCATGCTTAGCTAAAGGAACAAACTCTGCCTGATCATGTTAAAGCAAAGCTTTTAGATGCTCCCTTACAGCAGGATGTTCTATTTGGAGTTAAAGCAGAAGTAGTCTTAAAGAAAATGGAGGATAAGGCAAAATCTATGCAGACAGTCAAAGATTTTCTACAGGTACAGCCACCTCGCTTCAGCAGAAATTGGCCAACAAAAAATTGGTCCTTTCCAGCTACTGACAGACCACAGAGGGGTAAGTATAGACATCCAAGAGGCAGAGGACAACTGCAAGCCCAATACAAACCTCGACAATGGGGCACTGCAACACAGAAGGGAGGAGAAGACAGGCCCCAAACTACTAGAAGGCAAACTCAATGACTTGCACCTCATCTGGCCAAGCAACACTCTCTTGGCAGCTCCCTTGGGAGGAAAACTCGCACTTTTTTCAGACAACTGGCACATTGTCACAAAGGACAAATGGGTCCTAGACATAATTTCACGAGGATACAGATTCCATGTCCACACCTTGCCAATGAAAAGAGGAATGCCAAACCTGCCACAAAATCAATGGGCAGAGGCACAAAAACAAATTACAGCTCTCATGGACATGAGAGCCATTCAACTGGTACCTACACGGGAGCAAGGCCAAGGATTTTATTCAAGACCTTTCTAGTCCCCAGAAAGGACAATGCCTGGAACCAATTCTGGACCTTTCAATTCTAAACACCTTCTTACAAGTACCCAAGTTCAAGATGCTAACACTACAGCAGCTTCTTCCCATGTTGGGCAAGAAAGCATGGCTAGTAACGTTGGACCTCAAGGAGGCATACCTGCATGTCCCTGTCAGACAAAGTTGCAGAAGATACCTCTGTTTCATTGCAGGTTCAACCCATTACCAATTCTCTGCACTGCCCTTTGGCTTATCCACTGCGCCCAGGGTCTTCACAAAATGCCTGGCACCAGTAATTGCATACTGCAGACAAAGAGGAATTCAAATATACCCATACCTGGACGACTGCCTCATCCAAGCAGAAAGCAAGGACATCCTCTTACAACATCTGGCTTTTGTAAAACATCTTCTAAGTTGCCTGGGGTACACAGTAAACAAAAAGAAATCAAAACTAGTACCCTCACAAAATATGACATTCCTGGGTGCCAGCTTGAATACAACGGCCCAGAAGGCTTATCTGACGCCAGACAAACAACTACAACTGACTCAATATTTCAAAACAATGGCAACAAAGACCCAACTCCCTGCAAGAAAAATTTTGCAGGCCTTGGGCTTCATGGCATCTTGCATACTACTAATACCATTTGCAAAGCTGCATATGAGGAAATTACAGTGGTACCTAAAAAGCGTATGGTCTCAACACAGCCACGGCTTGGACACAATGATATCTCTCATTCCCTGCCTACAACAGGAGTTTCTATGGTGGTCACAGGCATGTCACCTCAACAAGGGTCAGCCTTTCACCTTGCCCCCAGCCAGGCAAACTATGATAACAGATGCATCGGACTACACCTGGGGGGCACACATGGCAGGACAGTGCATTCAAGGAATATGGACTGCAGATCAAAGAAATCTGCACATCAATCAAAAAGAGATGCTAGCTGTACAGAATGCTCTGACAGCCTTCAAGAACCTATTACATCCAGGACAACTCACATCTATGAACCTATGAACAATAAGGATGGACAACACCACAGTAATGTGGTACATAAACAAGCAAGGGGGTACACACTCCTACCCTCTATGCAGGCAAGCAATGACCTTGTGGAACACAGCACTGGCTTACCAAGTTCAGTTGCAAGCTCAATTCCTGCCAGGAAAAAAGAACACATTGGCAGAAGACCTCAGCAGAAACATCATGGATCCCCACGAGTGGAAACTGGATCCTCAAGTATTTGCAATGATAACTCAAAAATGGGGCCTTCCAGACATAGACCTGTTTGCCAGCCCCCAAAACTATCAGCTAACAAAATTTTGTACAAGGACACTTCACCATCAATCTTGGAAAGTGGACGCACTCTCATTCAGTTGGAAAAACCTGACAGTATATGCCTTCCCTCCATTGCCTCTCCTCACAAAGGTACTTCTGAAAGTCAGGAAGGAGAGACCACGACTGATACTCATAGCCCCAGACTGGCCACGCCAGCACTGGTACCCGCTATTAAGGAATATGGCCCAGGGCCCACCTTGGATTTTACCACAAATTGCCCATTTGCTCACACAGCAAAACAATCAGATTCTACACAGCCAGCTCAAAACCTTAAATCTGGCTGCATGGCAAATCACCTAGGCATCCAGCCAGCTCTTCTTTCCCAAGCAGTAGTGGATGTTATTCTGGAAGCTAGGAGGCCCAGCACCAGAAAGGCCTACTCGGACAAATGGAAAAGGTTTTGTGCCTGGCACCAAGCTAAAGGCCAAAATACACTTCAGCCTCACATGCCTCAGATTCTACAGTATTTAACTGAGATGCTGCACAAAGGACTTTCTTTTTCTTCCATTAAAATCCACGCATCAGCTATTTCAGCTCATTACAACACGGATCCACCCTTATTTTCACATCCACTTCTAAGGCAGTTCCTCAGAGGGGCAAAAAACATTAGGCCCCCCAGGAGAGCACCTACACCAACATGGGACCTCAATTTTGTTCTGGAAAAACTTTTGAACCAGCTTTCTCTGCAGATCTACAGTTTATATCATGGAAGACTGCTCTGCTGCTAGCAATAACTTCAGCCAGAAGAGTCTCAGAGCTGCAGGCACTAATGGCAGTGGAACCTTTCCTCATTTTCCATCAAGACAGAGTTTCTCTACGAACTAATCCTTCATTCATGCCTAAGGTGGTTTCCAGTGTGGCTTTAAATCAAACCATCCACTTACCCACCTTCTTCCCAAATCCTCAGAACAAAGGAGAAAGACTCCTGCATTCCTTGGACATTCACAGACAACTTCGTTACTACTTGGATAAAACTAAGGATGTTCTTCATACCACATTGCTGCAGTCCTAACACTTGGGTAGTCCGCTGTCCCAGTCGGCCCGAATACCAAAGTATATGGCTGACGTCGGTCAAGGCGCATTAGTCTGACGTCAGGACGTCAGGGTACTAATGCGCATGTCCGACGTCATATCCTCAGTCTTTTTTGCCGCATGGTCCGATGCAGAAGCAGTTTTGCGAGTGCAGGTTGGCGTTCTGAAATTTTCTGAAGTCGGAGTTTCAGACCGAATCAAAGTTGGTTAAGTACCCCGTTGGGGAATATTTTGGTTTTTTCTTGCCTCAGTATTTAACCGGATGTCAGAAAAAGTGAATAACTGTATTTCTTGTGGGAAACAGATACCTCATAGGGATTACCATACCTTGTGTATACCTTGCTTAGGGCCTGAGCACGACGTTGTTGGATGTCGCTCTTGTGCTAGATTTAACAAACGCACTATAAAGAGAAGATTAGACTGTGCCAGGTTGGTTTTTGGGAAGCGTTGTAATTATAAAATGCCGTCGGATGCTCCGGCCGCTTCGTCCAAAAAGCGCAAGGACAAAGCAGCAAAGCCTAGGTTGGATGAACCGTCAGTCCCGGACGTCGGTTCTTTAGAAGGCTCGGTGGAGTCGGAGGTTCTGCCAGAAGTTTCTTTGGAGTCTCAGGGAGAGACTTTACTGTTACAAGATGTGTCCTCTCAGGAGGTAGGCCAGGCTGAAGGGGCTTCTCAGGTGGCTGTTCTACCCTCCCTTCCTAAGGTGGTTAGGCCCTCCCCTTCTGTTTCCAAGGCTTCTTTGAGAGGCAGGCCAGGTTTAACTTCAGTGGGTGTCTCTCCTAGTTCTTCAGGATCTTTGCCTAAGAAACATATGCTTAAAATGGCAGAAGATTTGATTACTATGATTAGAGGTTCTATGCCCCCTCCTGATAAGAGGCCTAGGGTGGAACCTGAGTTTGAGAGTTTTGAGCAGTGTTCGAGGCTTCTGAGTCTTCGGCTGAAGACTTACAGGAGTATCCTCCTTATTCTGATTCTGATGTAGATGATTCTACTCCTTCGGCTTCTCCTCCTGAGGATTTTTCTTTTTCAGAGACTCTTCATTCCATGAGGGAACATTTTAAATGGGAAGGACAAGATTTCTCTGATTCCAGGAAGAGGCTTAGGGAATTTTTGTTTTCACCCCAGCATAGGCCTTTAGCTATACCTCCTGTTCTGTATGTGGTGGAAGATGTTTTGCAGAGGCTTCCTGAACCCTGATTCTTTGCCTCCTGCCCCAGTTAAACCGGATAGGTATTATAGGGTGCCTGAAGCTCATAAGTATCTTTTTAAGAGTCCTAGGGCAGACCCAGAAACTGTTTCTCAGGGGCCTAAAGGTGTTAAGGCTTCTGTTGTTAAAAATCCTGTTCCTCCTGATAAAGAGGCAAGGGCTTTGGATAGATGGGGAAAGAAAGTGTATACTTCTTCCACTTTAGCCATGAGGGCTTTGAATTGCCAGTTCCACATGTTAAAATATCAAAATTATCTCCTTTCACAATTGAAGTCTAAGGTGGATGCTCTGGCGGAAGGTATTGAGTGTAAAGAGTTGCAGGATTTAGTTCATGTGTCTGAACAGGTGGGTAAGCATTCCTTGCAATGTGGTTTTGATGCTGTGCAGGCCTCTTCGAGGGTGGCTGCCACTGGTTCTGTTCTTCACAGGCACGCCTGGCTGAGGGATCAGAATTTAGCTGAGCATGTTAAGACAAGGATTTTGGATGCTCCGTTACAGTCTGATGTGTTGTTTGGTTCGCCTGTGGAAGCAGTTTTAAAGAAAATGGAGGACAAGGCTAAGTCTATGCAGACTGTTAAAGATTTTTTGCAAGTTCAGCCTCCGAAGTTTAGTAGAAATTGGCCTACTAAGGGATGGACATATCCTTCTTATGATTCCCAGTCTAGGGGTAGGTCTAGACGTGGTAGGGGCAGAGCTCAAGGTTCTTTTAGGCCTAGAACAGGGAGTTCACCTGCTCAGTCTTCTGGTGAGGGCAGGGGTCAGCCCTTTCGTAAACAGACCCAATGACCTGCCTTTTCAGCTGCCAGTGCTTTCTCGTCTGGCAGCACCTCTAGGAGGAAGGCTGGCACTTTTCAAAGAAAATTGGAATTTAATTACCCAGGACAGATGGGTATTGGATATCATTCACCACGGTTACAGGTTTTATTTCCATACCTTGCCTCCTTTCAAAGGCATGCCAGACATTCCTCCTCTACAAAGAAAAGAGGCTCACAAGCAAGTTTCTCTGTTACTCCAAATAGGGGCCATTCAGCCAGTTCCTGTGCCAGAAAGGGGCCTAGGATTTTATTCTCGCCTGTTCCTAGTATCAAAGAAGGGGAACACGTGGAGACCAATTTTGGATTTATCTATCCTCAACACTTATCTGGACATTCCCAAGTTCAAAATGTTGACGTTACAACAGCTTTTACCTCTACTGGGCAAAGATCACTGGATGGTAACTTTAGATCTCAAGGAAGCTTACCTTCATGTGCCTATCAGACTAAGTTGCAGGAAGTATCTGCGTTTTCGAGCTGGGAATTCCCATTATCAGTTCTCTGCATTGCCCTTTGGCTTATCTACTGCGCCCAGAGTATTCACAAAAGTTCTGGCTCCAGTGATAGCTTACTTCAGGCTAAAAGGAATACAAATCTATCCTTACTTGGACGACTGCCTGATTCTGGCTCAAGAAAAGGAAGATCTTTTACAGCATTTGGAATATGTGATAGCAGTGCTAAGATGCCTGGGGTATTCTGTGAACGAAATAAAGTCCAGTCTAGTACCCTCTCAAGACATGTGCTTTCTGGGTGTAAGACTGAATACAGCATCCCAGATGGCCTTTTTAACCCCGGACAAACAAAAGAATCTTTCCCTTTACTTCCATCAACTATCTCTTCAGTCCGGGCTGACTGCAAGGACAGTCCTTCAAGCCTTAGGGTTCATGGCATCTTGTATTCTGGTGCTTCCCAATGCCAAACTGCATATGAGGAAGCTGCAATGGTACCTCAAAATGTATGGACACAGCACTGCCAGGATTTGGACACTGTCATTCAAATAATACCTTGCATTCAAAAGGAATTTTTGTGGTGGGCTCAGGAATGTCACCTAAACAAGGGACTCTCTGTGACCCGGCCAGAGGCGAGTCAGATTCTAACGACAGATGCCTCAGACATAGCTTGGGAGCTCATCTGAATGGAAAGTGGATACAAGACAAGTGGCCTGCCAGACTACAGCATCTACATATCAACATGAAGGAGATGTTAGCAGTCCAGTTTGCATTAATGGCTTTCAAGGAGTTACTTCTTCCAGGGCAGGTGTTGATTCTAACAGACAACACAACTGTCATGTGGTACATCAACAAACAAGGGGAACACATTCTTATCCTCTATGCAGGCAAGCAATGATTTTATGGGAGACTGCTCAGCTTGCAACTAACTCTTCAGGCAAGGTTTCTGCCGGAGCACAGAACTCCTTAGCAGATGTGTTAAGCAGGCAAATCATGGATCCCCACAAGTGGAAACTGGATCTTCATGTATTTCGAAATTGACAGTGTCATGGGGAACTCCAGACATAGATCTGTTTGCTTCTCCACTAAACCACCAGCTGCCAAAGTTTTGCACGAAAAGGTTTCATCACACAGCTTGGAAAGTGGATGCTCTTTCTTTCAGTTGGAAAAATCTTCATGTGTATGCCTTTCCACCTCTGCCTCTTCTCCCAAAGGTACTCCTAAAGGTCAGACAAGACAAGCCAAGGATGATTTTAATAGCTCCAGATTGGCCTCGGCAACACTGGTACCCATTACTGAGGAGTCTGGTAAGGAAGCCTCCATGGCCTTTACCTTTGATTCCACACCTATTGTCTCAGAGGGACGGTCATCTACTCAATGTCAAGCTTCACTCTCTTCATCTAACAGCCTGGCATATTCTGTTTTGAAACACAGCAGGTCTCAACTTCCTCAACAAGTTTTGAATGTGATTATGGAAGCCAGAAGACCTAGTACAAGGAAAGTGTACGCAGAAAAATGGAAGAGATTTTTATTTTGGAGTGCAGCAAAGGATTTGGAGGTTTCTGAGCCTAATTTGAGTGTGGCTCTTCAATATCTTACTGAGTTATTGGACAAAGGTTTGTCTTTCTCTTCCATTAAGATTCATGCTGCAGCAATTTCAGCTCACTATGATTGTGACCCACCATTGTTTTCTCATCCTTTGTTCAAGCAATTTCTTAGAGGGGCAAAGAATATAAGACCCCCACTTAAAGCTCCTACTCCTGCTTGGGATCTCAATTTTGTGTTGGAGAAACTTACTCTACAACCTTTTGAGCCTGCGGCTACTGCTGAATTGAAATACTTGTCATGGAAGACTGCTTTTTTGTTGGCCATTACTTCTGCAAGAAGGGTTTCTGAATTGCAGGCCCTTATGGCGGTTGAGCCTTTTTTGATTTTCCATAAGGATAGGGTATCATTACGTACTAATCCTTCCTTTATGCCTAAGGTGATTTCTAGTGTGGCTTTAAACCAAACTATTCATTTGCCTACATTTTATGCAGATCCCCAAAATAAGGGGGAAAAGATTTTGCACACTTTAGATGTACACAGGCAGTTGCGTTATTATTTAAGCAGGACTAAGGATTTTAGGCAGTCTCAGCAGTTGTTTGTTTCTTTTGCTTTGAGTTCTCAGGGTAAGCCTGTGTCAAAACAAACTATTTCTAAGTGGATTGGGTTTTGCATTGCATTTTGTTATTCCCATCATGGCAAGGAGATTCCAGCTGGGATTAGGCCTCATTCCACTAGGGCTACTGCCACTTCAACAGCATTTCTAAGGGGTGGCAACTAAGGATATTTTGGAGGCAGCTACTTGGAGTTCAGTGCATACTTTCTCTAAGCACTACCACCTTCCTCTCTACTCTAAATCTAGGGCTGGTTTTGCCACGGCTATTTTGCAGGGCATGTTGACAGCTCCTGCTTCTTTATGATTTGCCAGCCTCCCTTACCTCTGCTTTGGGATTCTACCCAAGTGTTAGGACTGCAGCAATGTGGTATGAAGAACATAGTACAGTTTTGTACCTACCATAAATGTAGATGTTCGAAGATCCACATTGCTGCAGTCCAATTTACCCTCCCTCCTTCCCCTCTGTGTTTAGGGGTGGTTGTGTGGGTGGGGTTGTACCTTTGTAAATTTGTATATATTGTATATATATTTGGTACAGGAGTGTTTGGTGTTTTTTTTTGGTTTTGGCCTTATCTTTTTAGGGTCTTCTGACATCTGGGGCAAGAAAAGACTGAGGATATGACGTCGGTCATGCGCATTAGTACCCTGACGTCCTGACGTCAGACTAATGCGCCTTGACCGACGTCAGCCATATACTTTGGTATTCGGGCCGACTGGGACAGCGGACTACCCAAGTGTTAGGACTGCAGCAATGTGGATCTTCGAACATCTACATTTATGGTAGGTACAAAACTGTACTTTTTCAGAAAATCTGACCAGCTCTTTGTATCCTATGCTGCAGCTTCACAAGGGAAGGCTATATCAAAACAAACCATTTCCAAATGGATAGGGCATTGCATTCGATTTTGCTATACCCATCATGGAAAACCAGTACCTGCTACCATTAGGCCCCACTCCACCAGGGCAACAGCTACATCTACAGCCTTCCTCAGGGGGGTTCCAACCAAGAACATTTTGGAAGCTGCAACTTGGAGTTCAGTACACACCTTTACCAAACACGATCACTTGCCACTTTACTCTAAGACTAGAGCTGGCTTCGCCACTGCAGTTCTGCAGGGCCTACTAGCCCCCCTCTAACCCTCTATGACACCTCCACCCATCCTTAGCTTTTGGATTCTACCCAAGTGTGATGACTGCAGCAGGGTAACACGATGAACATAGTACAATTTTGTACCTACCATAAATGTAGATGTTCGAGTGTACACCCTGCTGCAGTCCAGGTTACCCTCCCTCCATCCCCTCTGACCTAACTGGCTAAATCTCTACAATACCTTCCTGATGTATTTGCTTTTAGCTGGAGGGATTTTGTGTTTGTGCAAAAATTTATTTAATTGGTACTAATTATTGGCCATCTTTTTGGGGGCACCTGACATCTGGGGCAAGAAAAACTGAAGAAAATGGCGTTGGATGCATTATATATACCCCTGGTGCACTGACGTCAGGGAAGAAGCAACAGCAACCGACGCCGGACCAAGACTTTGGAATTCCGGCCGATTGCGGGACCACTTGACGACAGGATAACCCAAGTGTGATGACTGCAGCAGGGTGTACACTCGAGCATCTACATTTATGGTAGGTACAAAACTGTACTTTCTTTGCTGGCAGTCAATGGAAACATAGTTCAGAAGATATGAATTTAGAAGCTAGCTTTTATTTTTTAGTTTTAGTTTTTAGGTGTATTTGTTTACGCTTGTGTGGAGTTTGTTTTCTAACTTTAAAGATCTCAGCTGTGATGGCACCTCACTTTGATGAGAGGGGCAGGATATCAACCAAGGAAGCTTCCTCAGCTGTTTCCATGGATACCGTTCACCCCATTTACTTGTCATACTGGAGACGTTTAACTGCCTGAAGCTTCACCCAGGGTATAGATTTCCATGCACAGCTTTGTTATTCCTTTCCTTTTGGTGTTAGTGAGATGTTTTTATAAAAAGTGACTTCATACTTTGAGGCAGTCTAAGACCCTTTTGAAAGGGTATTACCAGTTATATGGAAAAGCCTGCCTTTTCAAAACTGTCGTAGCTGGCAGAATTCATGCATAAGTATGTATAATTTAGTAGCTGGTTGATTAACGAGGTAAGTGGACTAATCAAGATGACCTTTGTCAATCACCATCCAGATGACAGTGGCAGGTGCAAAACTCATGAATAATGTGATAGCCATTCAACCAGCTGATCTTTGGAAGATGTGCTGAAGTTGGAATAGTCAGACACACATGCACATGTGGAGATCATACAGCCCCCAGTCAAATAGAAAATAGAACATAGGCCAAAACCCAGGAGCTGAGAAACAGTATTACTGACCACTGTGTCATCCAAATGTATAATTTTTGTCCTTAAAACTCTTGCAGCTACGGGAATTTTTCATGTGATTATATCTGCTGATTGTTCCATACGGATAAATAGTGTTTTTTAGTAACTTATATTAGGTTAGTTAAAGTAAGATTGATAAAACTGTAGTGGAAATGTTAAGTCAAATGATTACAAAAAAGCAGAAAAAAAAATGTAATTTTGTAGGAGGAAATGACTAGTGATATTGATTGAGAGGTTCAGGCTTGGCCAAAGAGTTGTAAAGATGATACTAAAACATTGACAAGATTTAACCTTAAGGAAATGGATTCTGTTATTTTTTTTTTTTTTGCCTGAGTTGTAAGATGTTTGGAAATGTCTTTCTAGACGACTTTTCTTCCCTCTTCTGTCCTCACTTATATGACATTTTACAGAGCTACTAAATTTAACTTGCGGTAGGTTTTTTTCCAATTCTAGTTCTCCTTTGCCCTTTCTACTCTTAAGCATACTGCAATCTCAAAGTGCTTTCTGTCTGTTTTATTTTGTTTTACTTCCCTTTTTCTTTCCTCTCCATCTCTACTATCTGTTTCTTTCCCACTTTCCTCCTTTCCAAATCCATTTATTCTAACTCCTCTGGACAGTCTCTTTTCTCCTTACCTAATGTCTTCACACTCTGTCTAGCTATTACCTAAGAGCCCCTTTGTACCACTACTGTTTATGTTATGTATTGCATTACAAATACTACACACTGGGCTTTTTACTGCTATGTAACTATAGGAATCTGACTGATTTTTCAGAAATTATCTACCATGAATCTGCTTTGTTTATGCAATTATGAAAAAGCATATCTGATGTTCTTGCCTTCATTTGCTCTTCAACGTATGGGATTGTGGATCCGAGCATCAGATCCGACTCGGCTGCATACCAAAGCTGTAGGCTCCAACATCTGAGCTCCCCTACCCATGATGCTCCTGTCCTCCAAATCCCTCAAATCACTTTTGCCATGCTTCGCTAAGCATTGGGTTCTTGCACTCTGAGCTCCTCAGGGCTGTTTATTTGGTCAGTGAGTAGAAATTTGTTGGCTTTCTTAGCTTAAATGTATAGAGTTTTCTTTCCCTATCTCCTGTCTTCTGTTTTCTGCTTTATAACAGTTTCTAGGATAGAGGTTTTTTTTCTCTTTCTTTCCCTCCATTCCCTACCCTTTATTTCCTTCTGGCTTATAGATATACAAAAAAAAGTTTTTTTGACGTGGAACTTTAAATTTAAACACAACTCTAGCTACTTTATCTTGGTATGTGTGTGTTTTTTGCCGTCGGACACTGTTTTTTCTTTTCAGCATGGCCAATCCTAATCCCGCAGGCTTTAAGAAGTGCAGCACTTGTGGGCACAGAATCCCACTTTCAGATGCGCACTCAGAATGTGTGGTTTGTCTTGGGGCAGCTCACCTGGATTCTGCTTGTTGTATCTGTGCTGGTTTTAATCAGCAGGCGATAATTGATGGGTGCAACAAGCTTATCCTAAAAGGACTCCTTCCTAGTTCTTCTTCCTCACCCACTCCATCTACTTCAGGGTCTCAAACCCCTGCTAAATAACATAAAGAGTGAAAGAGATCCCCCATTAGATCCTGTCATTCGTGGGAACTTTCCGCCAGAATCTCCAGACCCTCGGAGTTGACCAGTTTGACTGCTATAATTATCCAGGCCCCCTCTCCATGCCAGAGCTGAAGCTTTTCCCTGGAACTGGTTACATCCAGACCCAAGTCTCCTCTCCTGCAGCAGCTCAGGCCCTCTTTCAAGTCTGCTTCTGTAGCTTTTTCCATTAGGTCTTCCTGAAGCCTTTCCGAAGCCTAGGTGGACAGCATGGTGGTCAAATTTCTCAAGGCACAAATTCATCTTGCTTGGTCTGTTCCCTCCTGGATCCGTGAGCAGTATTCCTACCTTCACCCCTATCTCTCCTTCTCCAATTTGACCCTGGATTTCGGAGTTATCTGGCCTGAGCCTTCCTAGAGCCAAGACATTGGAGCCAACAGGTACAGTTACCTTTACTCTGACAGTCTCCCTGACTTGCCTGGCTCTGACTGTTTCAGAGCCATGTGACTCTCTGAGCCGTAGCTTCAGCATCTGGTGTGAGGGGTTGACGTTGGCTATGAAATTTTCAGAGCTGACTCTTCCTCTCAGGGTTTCAGCGTTTGACAGCTCGCCTCCGACTCCTCACTGGAATCTGAGGGGAGGTTGAGGTTTGTGGAGCTTCCCCATCGACCGCTTCAGCTCCTACAGTGTTCTGATCTCCCTCGGCATTTGATTTGGTGGAGAGGGTTCTCTCTGCACCCAGAAGAGCCTCAACTCTACCTGGTTCAGACCTCAGACCCCCTCCAGCAGCCTTTGTGCTTGAGACATCTACTCTGTCCCCTCTGGGACAGCCTACCCAAAAGGACTTCCAGTCTACTTCCTGTTTGGAACCCACGGAGTCTTCCGATACCTCTCCAGAGCACCCCACCGAGGAGGTCCCTTGGAAGCATGAGTGCAAAAGGAGACACATGGATTTCCCTTTGGAATCCCCCACAGAGGACACAGATCTTGATGAAGATCCCCCAGATCACCACTGAAGGATGTCTCCTTTGGAGACATCATGGAAATCCTTCGACAAAAGGGTGGTTGGTCTTCCAGAAGTCCTAACCCAGAGGAATTGGTGTTTCTGGAAGCATTTGAGTCAGGCCCATCTACTTCTTGGGTGTCCACCCTGCGGATCCCATTATTGACCTTTTGTCCCACAGGACATGGAAGGAACTGGACTCAATGGAACCAATTCCCAAGCAGCCCAATAAAATCCTTAGTGTCCCTTCTGACCGCCCACACTGGACTAAGGGAGTTTCTGTCAATGCCATGGTGATTGCAGCTGCCACCAAAAAGGAGCTGGCCCAGCAGAGCTCCACTGTTCATACCCCTAACAGGGAGTCTAGGGCTTTGGACAGGTTTGGAAAGTGGGTTTACACTTCCATGACCTTTGCATTGCGAGAATTGAACTAAGTGGCACACATAACCAGGCTATTGTCCCAGGGTCCATGTCTGCTGAGGAACAGAAGACCTTTTCCTCAAGAATAGCCACCCTCCAGTCTATTTCTAACACGTCTATGAGGCTGATCTCTCATGCTGCGGAGGGTGCCTCACGGGGGGCCGGCTCAGGCATTGCCACCAGATGCCATGCCTGGATGCAGCTGTGTGACTTTTTGGAACCCTATAAGACTTCCTTCATTAATGCTTCCTTCGATGGATCGACACTTTTCAGTCCAACAGTTAAAAGACACACATGTCCAAAGTGAAAAGAACAGAAATACCTTGTCTGCCGTTGGGATATGCTTCTCTACCACACAACGGACCTTTTCCAGGAACCAGCATGGAGATAAGAAGTTGTTCAGTAATTCGCAAGGTCCTTTTCAGGATTCACATCCTTTCTCCCAGAGGCAGAGAAGGAAATGGTTATAATGGCAGACTCCAGCTACGTGGCAGTGGGGGTCCAGTGAGTCAAAGGTCTTGAGATTCTTGAGATTCTTTCTTGGACAGACCCAATCAGCAAATGAGGGATTGCCCAACTGCTTGACTCTGGAGGCAGTCAGGGGACATTTGTCTCTACACCTAACAGCTTGGGAAACCATCACAAAAGATCATTGGGTGTTGAAAATTATATCCAGAGGCTATTCTATACCCTTTTTCCAAAAACCCTTGCCGAACAAAATCCTCCCAGATGTTCCATCCAATCAATGGGAGGCTGCAGTGTTAGAGATTTCAAAGCTGCTCTCAAAAAGAGTCATCCGTAGTGTCCCCCAGACCATTTCGGATCGGGCATTTACTCCAGATTCTTTTTAGTGCCCAAAAAGACAAGGGACCTCAGACCCATTCTGGATCTTAGGTTCATAGGTTCATACTAGGCTATCTGCCCGAGGGCATTTACAAGCCTAGCCCATCGTTTTGTGGCTTACGCCACCCCTTTAGTATGGGGAACTATACCCATTATTTTGCTGTGCCTCTGTCGAGCAGTGACACTGAGGTAATCCCTGGGGTATATCTGCGATCTCCCATCCATTGGTCAAGATTTCTCTTGAACAAGGCCAGCGAGGTGCTCTGCCTCACATGTACCGGGATTTTGTTCCACAGCATAGGGAGTCTTTGGGTGATGAATCTATCCCTCCAGCACGTCCTATTAATAGCCGTGTCGAGGTTTAAGTCTCCCGCCCTTGTGGCTCTGATGGATCTAGATTTTTGAGGTGAAGCATATTCATCAAATCTGGGTTTGACATGGCCTTGTATGTTAGGCAAAGGTTACCTCTGAGCAAGCGGTGGCGACTGAATAGAGCTGGAGTTCTTTCAGTCGGTCAGCATAGGACAGATTTTTGAGACCCTTTATCCTTTTGGTGAGGAACTTTTGTGGCCTCTCCAGCTGCTGCAAGTGTCGGGTCAGATACATCCCGAATGGGGCATTGTACTCAATCATTGGTCTGATGAGTGTTGAGTAAAGGGAGACTATGACCTCCCTTGTTCTAGATGATAATCCTTCATGATAAGGTGGGCAATGTAGAAGGTCTTCCTAACTACTTTAGCTACATGGGTGTCGAATGACAGACTACTATCAACCTGGGTCCCCAGGTCCCTGATAACTTCTTCTGTGCTCAGTGGATTGCCACCTATTTGGTAGCTAGGGGTAACCTTGTTTTTCCCAAAGGGTATGACTATGCATTTTTTGGCATTTAACTTCAGGCCGTGGCTCTGGCACCAGTTATCCGTTTCTGTGAGACCCTTCTGAAGGATATCTGTGTCAGATGTGTTTTCTACTATGGCGCCCAGTTTGCAGTCATCTGCAAACTTTGTCAGCCATAACCCTCCTGTGTTTGCTTGTACTTCGGAAAAGTAGATGCCAAACAAGAGTGGGCCCAGGACTGAGCCCTGTGGGACACCACTTGTGACAGGTTTTGAGTCTGACATGGCGCCAGCAACTCTGATTCTGTCACTCAGCCAGTTTGCAACCCATCTTGTGATGTATGGGTTAACATTTAAGCTGATGAGTTTTTCAATGATACCCGAGTGGGGTATTGTATCGAAGGCCTTAGCCAGATCGAGGTAGGCTGTATGGACTGCCTTTCCCTCGTCAATGGCTTTGGTGACTGTTTCGAAGAAGTCAACCAAGTTTAAAAGGCATGATCTGCCTTTGACAAAGCCAAACTGGGTTGGATCCAAAGTCTGCAAATTCCCTATGTCTTTATTTATGAGGTCCATTATGATCCTCTCCATGGCTTTGCAGATAAGGCTTGTCAAGCTAATGGGCGGTAATTTCCAGGGTCAGTGGAGGCACCGCCTTTGTGAAGTGGGACCACAGTTGCAGTGCGCCACTCCTGGTGCGTATCCAGAGGTAAGACTTTGATTAAACAGCTGTCCTAGCTGTGGGTTTAATTCCTCATTGAGTTCGTGGAGCACACAGCCGGGGACACCATCAGGTCCCATGGATGCTGTGTTTTTGCTTTGGAGAGAGCAGTTCTCACTTGGGCGCTGGAGATGTTTGGGGGCTGCAATCGTTTGGTATAGATATCTCTCCTTTTGGGGAGGGGAGAAGTTTGCACTGAACCTGTCAGCCAGTATGTTGGCAATGTCTGTAGGATCAGTAATCTTCACATCATTTTGAACTAGTTCTGAGCATATCTGGGAGTTTCCTCCTAGGTTTCTAACATAGCTAAAGAAGGCCTTATGATTGTCTTTTGAGTCTTTAGCTATTTTTCTCTCGAAATTTGCTTTGGATGATTTTATGAGAGCTCTTAGTTTTTTACTTATAGTGATCAAGGGTGTCTTACCTTTTAAGGATTTTGCTCTATCTTGTAGTAGCTTCCTCCTTTTATTGTAGAGTTTGTTTATGGCTGGGGTCCACCAGACTGGACGCTTGCCTTTGGTACTAAGAGTCTTTGTTTTGTTTGGGATTGCCTTATCCATGCAGTCCTGCAGGTGCTGGTAGAAACCTCTCTAAACAAGTCAGTCACCAACTCAAAGTTCCGAATGGTCACAATACAGTCCATTCTGTCCTTCCTGTAGAAGGATGACTGGCTGTGCTCTTTAGACCTTCAGAACACATACTATCATATCAAGATGAACAGGTGCTCCAAAAGGCATCTCTGCTTCAGGCTGGGAGCCAATCACTATCAGTTCAGAGCATTGCCCTTTGGTCTCACGACAGCCCCCAAGATGTTCACCAAATGCACAAAAAAGAAGAAAACTGGGATCCCGGACAAGGGTTCAGTTCCCAGTACAGAACTATAAACTTAGAACAAATTAAAAACCAAGGAACCGAGCCAACACAGCCAAGGTGAACTAAAATAGCATTTATTGTAAATGTAATAAAAGTAAGCGATTTCACAACTAACCTATCAGCATTCAGTACAAATATGCATCACACACAAAAATAACTAAAAATTAAAACAGCTTTATGTGTTTTTGTTTTAATTTTTAGATATTTGTTATATGTATGATGCATATTTATTTAAGTGTTTGTACTGAATGCTGATTGGTTGGTTGTAGTTTAAATAAGGCTTTGTGTCGTAGGGTAGATGTCAGACGAAGTGTTTTTTTTAACTGTGAAAGTGCTTATTTTCATTATGTTTACAATAAACGCTATTTTAGTTTACCACGGCTGTGTTGGCTTGGTTCCTTGGTTTTTAATCTGTTCACCAAAAGCATGGCAGTAGTGGCAGCTCACCTGAGACTGCAAGGATTCCAGGTGTTTCCTTATCTAGACAATTGGCTCCTAACTGTTCCCACCAGGCATCAACTTCTTGAAGCCAGACAGTACCTATTCTATCTAGCCTCAACCTTTGGCATTTCTATCAATCAAAAAATGTCTCATCTTCACCCAGTCCAAGTCATAGACTTCATCGGAACACATTTGGACACAATTCAGTCACAATTCAGTCTCTAGCCTTTCTGCCTCCAGACAAGATTTCCAACCTGAGAGCTCATGTCAAACATAAAATGGGACATTCCTCCCCCCAAGCAAATCTTGTCCTTAGGGCTTTGGGAGAATGGCGACCAAAATCACTCTGGTGCTGTTAGCCCATCTTCACTTGAGAATATTTCAATGGACCTTAACCGTACAATTGTCTCTCCTACACTCTCCATTAAACTACTCAATCAGGATCTAATGAGCTTGCAAATGGTCTCTCATTTGGTGGATCCAATCCGACGATCTTCTCCAAGACCTCCCATTCATCTTACCTCCTCCCATGGCCACTGTGACCACGGATGCATCCCAGATTGGGTGGGGGTCATTATCTGGGACAAATGGTCCAAGGCACGTGGTCTTCCCTAGAGACCAATTTGCATATACATTTTCTGGAGATGAGAGCAGCGCTTCTTGCATTGCAAACCCTTCATTCCTCTCTCCCAATGTGACTTATTGCTATTCAGACAGACAACATGTTAGTGGTTTGGTACATCCATAAGCAAGGAGGAACCAGGTCTTACCCCTTGTGTTGAGAGGCCATGAGGTTGTGGCAGTGGGCGGTCTCTTCCAACCACTTTCTCACAGCAATGCACATTCAGGGGAAGTCAAACATCCTGGGGAACAGGCTCGGCAGGACCATTCTGATGCCTCATGAGTGGTCTCTCAATCTTTCAGTGGCAGATATGATCTTCCAGAGATGGGGTCAACCTTGCTGCGATCTGTTCACGTCTCCCACCAACACCAAGTGCAGCAAGTTTCTTGCCCTTATCTCTCCTCAAGGACAATCACTGGGAGATGCTGTAGTCCATGCTTGGTCCCCCCAGTCTGTCCTACGCCTGTCCTCCTCTTCCCCTCATTCCCAAATTTCTGCAGAAGGCTCAGAGGTTGAAGTGCCAGGTCATCCGCATTTTGTTCCCGTCAAGTTTGGTTCCCCATCCTTTGGTCTTACCAAGTTTATGCACATTGGGCTCTGGATGCTTCTCCAGACCTGTTGTCCCATCCCTTAGGACACTCCCATCCAGATCTTCCTAATGTGACACTAACCACTTGATTACTCCACTTCTAATGATGGCTAGAACTTCCGGGCTTTCTTCCTCAGTCATTAAAATTTTGATTGTGGCACACAAACTGTCAGCAAGGAAGCTGTACAACAGTAACTAAGAAGAGGTTCTCCATCTGGGCTCATCAGAACAATCTAGATCCTTTCAGCTGTGTTGGACTTCTTGGCATATTTTTTTTGGTAATGAGGCTAGTTTTCCAGTGGTGAAAGTACAACTGGCAGTCTTTCCAATTTTCACATAGGGGAAAATTCTTTGTCTCTAGTGTCATCTAAATTGTGCAAGGCCTTCCTGAAAGGTACTTTTCTCCTACGTCCTCTTATGAAGGACCCTGCGCTTCCCGGGGTCCTCACCTTGGTTTTATAGGTTTTAATTTCACCCCCCCCCCCGAACCTTCAGCTAAGGTAATTTTAAAGTTTCTGACTTGGAAAACTATTTTCTTGGAGGCTATTACTTCATCCAAGAGAGTATCTGAGTTACAGGCTTTGTCTTACAAGCCCCCATATCTGATTTTTCACAAGGACAGATTTACTTTGCGCACTAACCCTTCCTTTCTGCCCAAGGTCGCTTCTGAGGCTAACATAAACCAAGTCATCAATCTGCCTGTTCTCTTCCCTAAATTTCAAAACAAGGAGGAGTATCTGTTTCATACATTGGATGTACATAGACAGCTCCACTTTTATTTAGACAGAACCAAAACCTTTAGGAAATCTGACCAGCTCTTCATATTCTTTTCCAAGTCCAGGTTGGTTAAATCAGTTTTCCAGGTTACCCTAGTTCATTGGATAAGTACTTGTATCAAACTTGCATATTCCACTAATGGCATCCCCTTACCTTGCCACATTAAGGCCCATTCTACTACCTCTTCAGCCTTCTGGTCAAAACTTCCCATTGATGAAATTTGTGCAGCTGCTACTTGGTCAAATCATCATACCTTTATTTCCCATTACAAACTGGACATTATTTCTAGGAACAGGGCATCCTTTAGTTCTGCTGTGCTCCGGAATATCCATCCTTGAAGGCTGCCCAAGTTCTTTCTGTAGCTGGGGACTCTGTCCCATAGGTTGGAGAGCAAGTGAAGGCAACAGCATCAGGTAAAGAAGTTAAGTACTCACCATAATGTTCTATCTGTGTTGTTGCCTCTCATTTGCTCTTCAACCTTCTCTCCCTCCATCCCCCTACCATTTTGAAGGACCTGTAGATCAGAGTGTGTGATATACCTTTAAGAAGCTTTCCAGTGAGTCAGCACATGCATATAAGTACTGAGCATGTGCAAACAACAGTGCCATTTTGAGTAAGCAGCCAGATTGTGAGCATGCAGGTATGTAGTCAGTCAGTTAGTTAAGTAGTTTGTTTAAGTTTAATGTTCCTGCCATCCATCCTGATGTATTTGTATACAGTAAACTACTTGAACACCCAAGCCTCAACATCTTCTTAATGCACATAAGAAGAGCGGCATGGTGTCAGAATGCAATCCAGAGTCACAGCCATGAGGCAGCTCGTTAAAGTTGGAGAAATATACAGGAGTGGATCATCCATACTGCTCAAATGACTCACTAAACAGGTCCAAAACAAATTCCAGGTACTAAAACTTGCTTAAATTATTTATTTTGCTATAAATATAAAACAAAGCACTCAAAACAAATGTCTTGTTAAACAAAATGTCCAAAACTGTGACATATTGATAAAAATAGTTGAAATAATTACGAAAATGTTTGAAACAGTATCTGAATTGCATAAAATGTACAAGAAAGGGAAAACAACCATATTATTTCACTGTGTGCTACTTTTTCATATTAACTAAAGCTATTCAGAATATCCGGTGTGCAAAGTGTTTGCAGGTGTATGCAGTATTACAGTGCAGTTATTTTGCAAAGTAGAATTGTTTCAAAGCATATTTTGCAAAGTACAGTATTTAGAAGAAAGATTTTGCTTCAAGACAGTTGTTTAACATTAACAAGTATGCTTACAAATGAGAATAGCTGTAGAAGGCACATTGACAAAGCTCATGTAGATAGTATGCAGCATGTCGTTAAAAGAAACAGGCCCAAGCATGTGGCAGCTACTGCAGGTCATGTAATAGTCCCTGGGAAACCCTGTGTCTTCCCAGTAAATTCTAGGGCATGCCCGTGAATCTAAGGCTGAGTCAACAAAGTCAAAACGTGCCCCCACCTAGCTTCATAATCAACAGTCATAATTGTGATGGTAGTCAATAACCCGAAAGAGAAAAGTGCTTAGCTTTTGGTCACCAGTGTCATTCTTCCAATAAGTGGAATTGTTTCAAAAGGTTTTGTAAATCAAATAAGGCACATTCTTTTATTAAAAAAGGACATTCCAAGAGGCGTGTTGATCAATTAGAAAGCTACGACCCTATTTTTTATGTTGATGGTGTGTCTGTGCATGATGAAACATAGGTGGATCCATTAACAATGAGCTCCGCACAAAACTGTGTATTGCCTTTGAGGTTGTGGACATAGCTAAATAATTGCCTTGTGGTTGTCCTTGGCCTGGGAGGCTAAATTTACCACAAATCTAGGTATATTACACTTTATTTGTCATTTGAGTTGTTTGTTTAGTTTGAGGAGAGCTTTTATCCTGCAGGGTGCTACACCTCCTAATTTTTGCCATGATTCTCTTCCTTCTGTTATATATCCTATTGATGTTGTGATTGCACCAGGGTGGCTTGTTTTTTGCGTTAGTTCTGTACTTCCTCCTGGTAGGTACAGCCTCTGTGCTTGTATAGGGTTTCTGTGAGCAGTTCCATGTAGGCAGCAATGTTCTCAGGGTTTGGGGGGCTTGACATTTTCCAGGTTATCATTTAATAGTAGGAAGTTAGCTTTAGAGTAGTTCCGGAACATTCTAGGGTTAGCTGGGGCTCTGGGTTTTATTTTTACTTCAAAGGAGACTGTTTTGTGGTCTGACCTTACCAGATGACACATTACACTAGGGGGGTGTACAGCACTGTCTTATATTAGTGAAGACCTGCCCTGGTTATTGTATTGACAATCTGGTCCAGGGAATTTGTGTTTACAAAATCCAGGAAACTCTGTGCCTGCACATTTGGTGTCCTATATGATTCCCAGTTAATAGTGGGTAATTTAAAGTAGCCCGTGCATGTGGTATTGGATTGGATGATGAGTGTTTTCAGTAAGTTTAAATACACGTTATGCATTTAGTGGGTCATAGAGGAGTACCTGTAGCTTGCAAGGAAGTGTTATTGGGTTTTGCCACTGGTGATTTGTACATGGAGAATCTCAAGTTCATTGTCTTGTTTGAGCAGCCGTGAGGTGTATTTATTTTTGATGTAAATAAAGATGTCTCCACCTTTTGTCCATATCTGTGTAGTTGCTGGTCTAAATGTGTGGAAGGCATTATACCTTGCACTGCCTGTGTGCTGTCTGTGGCTTTAAACCATGTCTCAGTGACTGCACAAACATCAGCATTCTGTAGGGTGAAAAGAGCTTGTAAGGAGTGGAGTTTCTTGTTTAGACTCCTAGCACTGAGTAGTAACACCTTTAGATTTTCTTGGTTTTGATTTGCTATGCCAGAATTGCCTTCAGTTTGTTATTGCCTGAAAAAAGGCACTATGGTGGAAGACATTGTTTTAGCTAATAATCAAATGCCTAGAGGGGAGAAGTGAAGACCATCCCTGGCAAAGCAGCATGGTCTGTTGACCATCTCCTTCCATGCTGACAAATATTGCGCCTCCTTAGAATGACACCAGAAACTAAGACAGTTATTAAGTCAGTCATTGTCTGTTTGTATAGTGACATCATCTTTGGAAAAGGTAAAATGCTGCTCAATGCTAGGCTGATACCAGCCTGGTACACAAATTCCAAGAGCTCCATGATGTTTCTCTTCATATAGCCCAGGGAGGTATTTCTCCGGTCATTTACAGCCACATGAATTATGACCTAGTCATATTGGTACTTGTGGTTCAGTGATCTGAGTGCTTGTGTAATGTGATGGATCCTGGCCACTGATAGGCAACTGACTGTAACTTTTTCCTTAGCCCGATGAAAGGGACATCAGTGTCTCACAATGGAGTCTCCAATGACCAGAATGTTGGACTGTGTTGTGGCTTGCCTTATAGGCTTACAAGCAGAAGCTTCATGAGATGTTGTCTGTATGTGTTGATGTGGGTGTTGTTTTGAAAGAGTGCATTCAGGGCTGCTGAGGGCATTTGTTTTGTGTACTTTGTCTAGGAGGACTTTGGAATTTAGAAAGGTTATATTTAAGTGCCTCAGCGTATGTGGGTCTATGTGTCTGCTTTGAACTGTGTGTGATGCGTACAGCGTGTTTACTACTGACAACTTGGTTGACATTAGGCATGCTTTTATGTGAGAATTTTGCCTCCAGTGACATTGTGTAAGTACATCGCTCACATACCTTATCAGTTTATTTCAGAATTAGCTGGCTGCCAGTAAACATGAGGCAATTTCTACATATCCATTAATAGATGGTGGGAAAGTTCATACCCATGGTAACAGGCCCATTTTTATTGATTAGAAGGTTGCAGTGAGAATATAAAGTAATGTTGAGTATCTGGTTTGCAACTCAAGGATCAGTGCTTTTACCTTAAAACTTGTACATAGACCCTGATGATTTATGGATGAAGTAATTTGGGAGATATTCTCAAGTTAGGTTGACAAGAGCTAATCAAGTAGTACTTACTGAAAAGAAAGAATTAGCTTTGTCAAAAAAGATGAAAAGAGGGGAGTCACTTGAATGGCTACTACTAGTGTTGGTCTCACCACAGCTTCACACTGCTGGGATACAGTGGTCCTTTGCTTCTTCTGTCAGCAGAAGCAAAATAGTCCCACCAATCCCAAGATGAGAAGCAGGCCACAGGCTCTTTGTTGAGTGACAGTCTTCCTGATGTTGTAGGAATTTGTAGGCTTGGTGCAGCCTTTTCCTGGTAGATGCATTGAATAGCAACCAGACCAATCAGGAAGGTCAAACACAGACACTCACTACTCAATCAGAAATAGTAAGGAATCAGTGCCCTCTGCTTCTTCTCTCACCAGGAGCAAAATGTAAGCACAAATTCCAAGATGGCACCTGTGAAGCAGTTGTCAGGATTTCTGATGATCAGCAGTCTCCAGGAAATGATGTACCTGTGTTTCTTCTCTAACCAGAAGCACTAATCCTAAGATAATCACTGAGTTGCAGGATGTGGGTCTTCAATAGTTGATAGTCTAGGACTAGATGTTGCAGATTTTGAAGGTAAGATGGAACAATTGGCTAATTTGTTAAGAGTTGCATTGGGCACTAATCAGATATGAAAGAGGGGGGTGACTTTAGCAGTCTAAGGGGAAAATCACTATTTTTAATAGAGCTAGATAGAAATGCAAAATTAAAAGTACACTATCAAGGAATTCAGTGAAAAAGTAACATTGGACATTATAGGAAGTGAATAAGAGATCACAACATTCCTAGTAACCTAAATACTTTAATGTGTTTAATATAACAGTGTACAGTTTAGTTTAGAGAAAGCCAGTGCATTTTCTTAGAGCTGAAATTCATATTTTCTGAAAGCACAGAACCTGTTTTTCACATGTGGGAAGGGAATAGAGATAACAGAGCACCAGTCATTGTTAGTGAGAGTACAAGCTGTAACATGTGCCTTTACTATAGGCAACCTTAATTTTAGGTTAGGTAATGCCTGTGGGTATAGCTGTTTATTTGTTGCAGTTGTTTGAAGATGTGTATAGTTTTCTGTTTTTGTTCTAAGTTAACAGGGAATGAGGGTTGTTCTGAAAATGTTTTTTGTTTGAGGGTTTTTATTAAAACAAAAAGTCTTGAAAATGTGACATAGATTCTTACGATCATAGGAGGTTACTAGGCTATTGGCCCTAGGGCCTGTACAAGCCTAGCCATGTTTTAGCCTTGTTCCCTTATAGACCAGATATATAGTATGTATTTGTAATGCGAATGTAAGATCAGCACTGGCTACCCCTGTTCAAATGGAGATGAAAAGAAACAATTGCATAAAAGATTAGCCTGTCAAACATTACTCTATGCATGTAAGACAAAAGTTGGAAATGCATATTCAAAAAAGCTGTTATTATATTAGTTGGGAGCAGTAGCTTTTTGTCATAATGTCTATGCTATTCATATTGTCTTAGAATATAAATGGCCTTACAGCTATAGAGAACAAGGAAAGAGTATTGAATTGTATTACTAAATGCAACGTGAAAATAGCAATGCTGCAGGAAACACATTTGGAAAGAACTGATGTGAATCTGATAAAGAAAGGATTTCAGGAGAAATATTCAATAGAATATCTCGGCAAAAGAAAAGGGGAGTAATACTGATTGCTAGAGGGGGTTAAGTACTGATAGAAGTGGGAAGAGTCAGTAATGGTAGATTTGTGGTAGTAAGGGGCTATCGGCAAGGGAGGAGGATTATTCTGGCATGTATTTATATTTCACCAAAAATGCTATTATAGAGCTTAAGAAAATTTTGGGAGAAATAATCAGCTTTCAGCAAGGAATATTACTTACAGGTGGGGGTGGAACTTGATCAGCAGAAGCAAGGATGTATCACGGGGCCTAGAATGGAAAATATAACAAAAGAGGGTAGATTTCTAAAGAAATTTATGAAAATATTTTGTGTGGCAGATGTGACTCCAGCAGAAGAAACTATGAATTTACATATCATTCCCCAGGGTACACTAGACAGGAAGGAAATTATATTTCATAGGAATATGCATTTGACTGAAAGTTTTGACACACATTCAATAACTATTTTAGATCATGCACTGATAAAAACTAAGATATATATGCAGGTAATGAAGTAAAAATGAGACACTGGCACTTTCCCACATACCTGTTAAAAAGAGAAGAATTAAAGGAATGGGTAGTGGAAATTATTCAACAGTTATTAGAGAAATTAGAAATGTCATCGGAAGTGAAAGATGGAGTTTAAAAATAGGGTAAAAATACAAGACGAGGAGCTATGGTTAAGAAGTAATAGGAATTATTTAGAGGAGCTGACAAGGGTTAAAGTATTGCAGAATAAGAGAATCTCAGAACAAGAAGAGGTGCAACTGCAGAGAAAAGATGAGCATATTTGCATAATATACATGACTTTAGAAATATTGCTTTTAAGCAACTATTTTTGATAATGCCAGAGTACAAAAACTTTTAGCACAACAACTTGGTCAACAGAAAGTATAAATGGTTGTCACCAAACTTGAGTAGCCTAAAACAAAACAAAAAAAATAAATAATCAGAGATGCTGTAGAGATATTTCAGAAATTTTATGAAAATTTGCGTAAAGCAGAGAAATGAGAAAGTGAGAAAGAGCACAATTGGAAATATTTATGGAAGACTTAAATATGCCAAGGTTAGAGATGGACAAGGCTCAACAGGTAACAATTAAGGTAGGAAAAGATGAGAAAAAAACTCTGACATAGAGTGCAGGAAAGTCTCCAAGAACAGATGGTGTTCCTGTGGATGTTTGAAGCTAGCAGGGAAGAAAGTGATTATGATCTGGATGATTTTAACAGTATTTTAAAAGTAGGGAAAGTGCCAACATCTCGGAAGAAAGCTGTGGTGACCGTATTACTCGGACTGTAAAGACTCATCAGGCCCAGCTTCATATCAGCCCATTTCAAGTTTAAACCATTATTGTAAAGTGTTCATGTCTATGCAAGCTAAAAAATGGGAACTGTGTTGCAAAAATGGATAGATATGGATCAGTGTGGCTTTGTTGTGGGGAGACAAACATTTGACAACATTAGTAGAACAATGATGAAATGGGCATCACAGTGGTGCAGCAATTAGCATTGTCACCCCACAGCAAGAGGTCTTTCGGTTCAATTCTCAGCTGGGGTGCCTTCTGTGCAGAGTCTGCATGTCCTCCCTGTGTTCATGTGAATTTCCTCCGGGTGCTCCGGTTTCCTCTCACATTCCCAAGACATGCTGAAGGTGGAATGAACATTCTAAATTGGCCCTAGGTATGAATGTGTGCATTTGTCTGCTTTCTGAGGAAGGTTGGGCTCCAGGCTGGCAACTCAACACTGTAAAACTCTACTGCCACTTGTTCTGCAGACACCTATGATCTGCTGTGGTGACCCCCTAACGGGAGCAGCCGAAAGGAGAATTAGTAGAACAATGATGATCCAGAAATAAGCAGAATGTAAGAAAATACAGCTGTTGTTGGTGGGTCTTCATGCAGTGAAAGCATTCAACAAAGTAAGTTGGGATTTTATGAGTAGAGCAATTGAAGTATTTGCATTCCAAGAGACAAAAGTAAGGTTAATTATGAGGATATATGAGGGACCACAGGTAAAAACTGAAGTGTGAGGATTCCTCTCTGATAAGCTAAGTTTGAACAGAGGAACAAGTCAGAAATGTCCTCTTTCCCCCTTATTTGCGTTATATTTATAGCCATTGGCAAAGAAAATAAGGGACTCAGAAATTTAAGGGTATAGGTTCATAGGTTCATACTAGGCTATCTGCCCTAGGGCATTTATAAGCCTAGCCAGAGTATGTTTGGCTTTCGCCACCCATTTTAAATTAATTTTGCTATGCCCTTTTTCGAGGTTAGTATACTGTGCCTCTGTCTAACAGTGACACAGAAGTGATACCCGGGGTAAACCTACGATCTCCCATCCACTCATCAAGATTCCTCTTGAAGAGAGTCAATGAGGGACTCTGCCTAACCTGGACTGGGATTTTATTCCAGAGTGAAGGGAGTCTCTGGGTTATGAATCTGTCCCTCCAGCATGTCCTATTTATTTCAGTGCTGAGGTTCAAGTCTCTCGAGCGTGTAGCTTGATGGGATTTGGATTTTTTGAGGTGCAGCATGTCCATTAATTCCGGGTTGGACATGGCTTTATACGTCAGGCACAGGTCGCCTCTGAGCAGGCGGTATGCCACTGAGTAGAGCTGGAGTTTCTTTAACCGAGCAGCATATGGCATCTGTTTGAGCCCTTTGATCCTCTTAGTGAGGTACTTTTGGGGTCTTTCCAGTTGCTGCAGGTGTTTGGTAAGGTACATCCCAAAAGGGGCATTGTACTCGATTATGGACCTGATGAGGGATGAGTAAAGAGGCACGATGACCTCCCCCAATCTAGATGTGAATCCCTTCATGATTAGGTGGGCTATATAAAATGTTTTTCTAACCACTTTGGCCACGTGGTTGTCAAATGAGAGATTGCTATCAACTTGGGTGCCCAGGTCCCTAATTACTTCTTTTGTGTACTTAATGGATTACCACCTATGTGGTAATTTGTGGGCACTTTGTTTTTGCCAAAGGGGATGACTATACACTTTTTGGCGTTTAGCTTGAGGCCATGGCTCTGGCACCAGTTGTCTGTTTCTATGAGGCCCTTTTGGAGGATGCTTGTGTCAGCTGGAGAGTCGATTATGGTGCCCAGTTTGCAGTCATCTGCGAACTTGGTCAGCCACAGTCCTTCTGTGTTGGCCTGTACCTCCGTGAAATATAGGACTGAGCCTTGTGGGACGCCACTTGTAACTGGTTTGGAGTCTGACATGGCTCCAGCAATTCTAACCATGTGGATTCTGTCCTTGAACCAGTTTGAAACCCATCGAGTGACATAGGGGTTTATATTTAAGCTGGTGAGCTTATCTATAATGCCTGAGTGGGGTATTGTATCAAAGGCTTTTGCGAGGTCCAGGTAGGCTGTGTAGACCACCTTCCCTTCGTCAGTGGCATTGGTGACTGTTTCAAAGAAGTCGACCAGGTTTAAGAGGCAGGATCTGCCCTTAACAAAGCCGAACTGGGTAGGATCCAGTGTCTGTAGGTCCTCAATATCTTTATTTATGAGGTCCATGATGATCCTTTCCATAGTTTTGCAGACCAAGCTAGTCAGGTTTATGGGGCGATAGTTTCCAGGGTCCGTTGAGGTACCACCTTTGTAGAGAGGGACCATTGTTGCTGTACGCCACTCTTTGGATACATATCCTGTAGTAAGGCTGAGATTGAACAGTAGTTTTATGTTTGGGTTTAGCTCTTCTTGGAGTCCATGTAGGATGCAGCCCAGGACACCGTCTGTTCCCATTGATGCTGTGTTTTTTGCTTTGGAGAGGGCGGCTCTTACCTGAGCATCTGAGATGTCAAGGGGGCAGCACTCTGCTGGGATAGATATTTGTGCTTTTGGTGGGAAGGGGGGGAGGGAGAAGTTTGCACTGAACCTGTCAGCTAGGATGTTGGCAATGTCTGTGGGTTCGGTGTATTTTTTGTCATTTTGGACTAATTCTGAGCATATCTGGAAATTCCCACCAAGGTTCCTAACATAACTAAAGAAAGCCTTGTGATTATCCTTAGTGTCCTGTGCAATTTTTCTCTCGAAGCTGGCCTTAGACGATTTTATGAGTGCCCTTAGTTTTTTGCTAATACTGATCAGAGATGCCTTCCCTTTTTGGGATTTTGCTCTGTCATGTAGTAGCTTCCTCCTTCTATTGTATAGTTTGTTTATGGCTGGGGTCCACTAGACAGGACGTCTGCCTTTGGAGGATTGGGTCTTGGTTTTATTTGGTATTGCATGATCCATACATTCCTGAAGGTGTTCATAAAATGCATTTATAAAGGATTCTGCGGTCTGGGCCGTATTTTCCACAGGCCCGGGGGCTTTGAAGGATTCCACCTCGGTTTTGAGGAGTATGAAGTTTGCTTTAGAGAAGTTTTTCACTGTGGTTTTCTGGGCAGGGGGTGGGGTCGGGATGTGAATATCCAGTGAGATCAGTTTATGGTCTGATCTTACCAGTGAGATACACTTCTGGTCTGGAGCATAGAGTCCCCATGTTGGTGATGATCAGGTCCAGTATGTTTTCCCCTCTTGTGGGAGTGGTAACAAGTTGTTCCATAGCGTTTGAGTTTATGAATTCTAGGAACCTTTGTGCTAGGGTGTTGGAGCTAGAGTAATGCTCCCAGTCTATGTTTGGGTAGTTGAAGTCGCCCAATATAATGGTGTTTGGAGAGACCTTCATATTTTCCAGTGTTCTCAGGAAGGCCGAGTGGAGTTCATGGGTTTGGGAGGGTGGTCTGTAGCAGGCTATAAACTGGAAGGCAGTTTTACCCACTGTTAGTTGCACATGGATAGTCTCTGATGCTTCGTGCTTTGCCACCAACCTGGAGGTGTGGGTATCTTTGATGAATATCGATACTCCCCTTCCTTTTGTGGTTCGGTCCAAGTTTTGGGGCCGAAAAGCATGGTATGAGGTATAACCTGGTAGTGCTGGGGTGCTCTCGGGAGCCCTGAACCAGGTTTCTGTTACTGCACAGATATCAATGTTCTCCATGCTAAGGAGAGTTTCGAGTGCGTGCATCTTTTAGGTTTAGACTTCTGGCGTTGAGTAGCATTACTCTTAGTTTCTTATCCCATGTGATACCTATGGAGGTGGGTTTGTCTTTTGAGCCTTGCCTAAAAAAGGCACTATGGGGGTGACAAGAGCCTTTGCCAATATCCGAAAGCCCAGGGGTGACAGGTGCAAGCCGTCCCTAGTGAAGCATCGTGGCTTGTCGAGCATATCATCCCAGGCTGACAGGCATTGGATCCCCTTTGAATGACACCAGTACTTAAGCCAGTTGTTGAAATTGATCATCTTGTCTTCATATTGTGGCATCATTCTTGGTGAGGGTAAGATGCTACTCAAGGTCAGGGTCTTACCGGCCTGGGTTACATGCTCAGAGAGCTCCTCTATGTCTCTTTTCATGTAGTCCAGGGAGGTACGTCTCAGGTCATTCACACCAGCATGGACAATGACTGAGTCATATTTGTACTTGCCTTGGAGTGACCTGAGTGCTTGTGTTATGTGGCGGATCCTAGCGCCCGACAGGCTGCTCACTGTGACCTTCTCCTTGTTCAGCCTGGCAAGCGGGACGTCAGTGTGCCTGACGGTAGAGTCACCTATTACAAGTGTATCAGGTGTGTTGTTTAGCCTTAAGGGCTGTGACTGTTCGGCACACTGGCTTTGTGAGATATGTGTTGCACATGTTTTGTTTTGGGGTAGCGGTTGCTTGGGTGTCTGCTTTGGAGGTCTCTGCTGCTTAGGCAGATCTTTATTTAGAGCCTCCGAGTATGTTTTTGTGTGATTATGTGTTTGGTTTGCTGTTGTGGTAGGTCTATGTGAGACTAGAATTGTAGTGAGTGTGGTTTCCTTCTCCTACTGACTGGTTATGCCAGTACTGAGTTGAGAGAGCTTAGCCTCCAGTTTGGCTATATGGTTGCATCTCTCACATGTGTTGGAATTTGTTGGGAGGAGGAGAGGGTTGTCTGTGTACATAAGGCAGTTGTAACATTGCCTCAAGATTCCCAGATTCACCAGCTGGACCGGAGAGGAGATTGACAACTGACCTTTGGACATGTTAGAATAATATTGGGAATTCCTTTATAATTGAAAACAAGGGCCAATGGGGAGTGAGGGTGTAGTGCTTTTAATTATTAGTGCTGACTTATATAATTGCTTTAGTGAGCAAGTGCCAGGTAACTTAAGTGCAATGTGTTACAGGTAACTTAAATGCAAAAACGACAAACAGTAACTTTCTTTCAAGTGAAACAAGGAAATAAGTACAGTAAGCAATGCAGATATCACTAGGGATCCACAGAAGCGCTGAGAAGCCACGTTTTAGGTGGAATTAGCGTTCCAGGGAAATAACAAGCAAACAAACAACAAGCATACAAACAAAGCTAGATTCAGCAGGCCTGGATCTAGTCTATGCTACTGCAAACAAGGTGTACCAATTTCAGTAAGAAACAGTTCAAATATGCAGGCACTATAAACCTTTAACCAGAAATTCCCAGCTCAGAAGGGCAGAGTCCAGCCTCTCCTCCCACAAGAGTGCAGACTATGAACATTCTTAATGTAAAATAACTGGCCTGAAGCCCACGTGCTTAAACCAGAATTAATACACTTTTAGAATAACAGACACTGAGCCCTCAATCAGCAGTTCCCAACTTAGAAGGATGAAAGCTACCTGTCCTGCCACCACAGTGCATGCCAATATAATTGGTATGGTAAGCAAGAAAATTTGGCTTTATTTGCAGATGATACTTTTTATACCTGATAAGTCCAGAAAATGACATCTCAGTACTATGGAACATTTTCAGATAGTTTCAATTCTCTTTGGGATATAAAATTAATGAAGATAAAACAAAAGCTGTAGTTGTAAATTATGTATCCACACAAATTGGTTCAAGCAGTACTCATATTTATGAGAACACGATAAGATTAAGTGTTTAGGAGTATGGATTAAAAAGGTTTCTGTTACGGAAACTAAGGATATGTGGGAACAGACTAAACAAAATGTAATGCAAAAACTGAAAAAAATGGAAGCTCTTGTTTATGGATATGGATAGTTAGATAAAAGCAGTGAAAATGTTTTTAGCCCTTTAATTTTATGTATGGGTTACGCATATTTTATCAACTAGAGGAGAAATTGTGAGCAATAATTAATAGAGCAAAGAATCTTCTGTTCAATGCGGAACAGTCCACTTTGTGATTTTTGATTGTCTCATGTACATATGAGCCAATCAAAAATCACAAAGCGAAGCCTCTTCTGTTCTGTACGGAATGCGGAACAGCTCAAGCAACTGGAAGCTACACTTGTGTGTGCGTGTACTGGATAGGGGCTATTCACCTTCAGGAGTCTTGCAGTTTTTGTCACTCCTTCAGCTCTTGAGTGTTACATGAGAGGAAAAACAAATTGATTTTAAGAAGTGTAATAAAACCTGCTTTTGATGAAGCTTTACAGACTTCTCCAGTATCTAAGCCCCTAACTACTAGTGACAAATCTAAGAGACCTTCCTCTTCATCGGCTCATTCTTAGCCTCCAAAGAAAATTCCAAAACTGACTGAAAAATCTATCTTCTCCGCTCCACCACCTTTGGAACTGAGGGAGACAATTGGTGCAGATAAATCAAGTCCATTGGTTCCAAAGATTTCGAAACCGATAGAGACTACTTCTTGGAGTCGGTCCGTTGAATTAGAACCAGTATCTCCGATCTTGAGATCCCCTCTTCTTCAAAGGTCTCGATCCCCTACACTTTCATCTAGGTCTTCTAGGAGCTTATCAGATGATGACATGGACATAGTGGTGTGCAAGCTATTGAAGTTGCCGGCGCTAGCTAAATTGTTTTCGGCTCCGACCCCACTGGTCTCGGAGTCATTCAAGACAACTACATCCACTATTCCTCCTCCGAGCCAAGCTGGATCTTCGGAGCCAGAATGCCAGATGCCTCTTGCGGTAGATCCTTCGGGACTCTTCGGAACCGTTGCCTGCTCTGACACTGTCGGTGCTGGCTGGAGTGTCTAGGAACCGTAGTTCTCCGGTCGGCTCTGGGGGGGGAGCTCTTGGACTGGAGTTTCTTCGGTTCTGAGTTTATCCCACGGTGTGTCAGCACAGGTGAGCTCAGATCCTACATTGGCCTCGTAGCCGATCTCCTTGGGGCTGGGGATTTCCTCGGTTTTCTCAGAACCAGAGGTGCTGTCCCCTCCTACAGCTCTACTCAAGGATACTGGCATTCTTCCCTCTCAAGCACTGGCATCTGCTTCGGCACCATCCTATCCACAGGACAGCAGAGATTCAGGGCCTCAGGAAGCCCCATCAAGTGAGCCCCAATCTTTCGAGACATCCCCAGACTACCCATCTGAGGAGCCTCCTCGGAAGAGACATGCAAGAGAAAGCATATAGACTCTCCTGATGAGTCCATCGCTTCTGACACTGACCTTGAGGAAGCAGAAGGGTCCCCATGGTCATCTTCTGAAGATATCTCTTTCTCAGATATCCTAGATAACCTAAAACAGAGGGGCACCTGGAAGCCCATTAACCCTTCTGATGAGGAGTCAGTGTACGTGAAGGCCTTTGGATCTCAACCTTCAGCCTCCTGGGTGTCTCTGCCTTTCAATGAGCTTATGGGTTTGGTTAGTTGAAAGGCATGGGAGTCACCAGACACTCTGGAGCCAGTCCTTCGGAGGCCAAATAAATTTCTGTCGGCCTCTTCGGATAAGGATTTTCTTTCAAAAGGTGTACCTGTAGATGCTATGGTGGTGGCAGTAGCCACCAAGAAGGAACTTTCTGAAATGTCCACGTCTGTCTATCCGCCGAATAAGGACGCTTGAATGATGGACAGATACAGGAAGTGTGTTTTCTCATCAGCGACTTTCACCCTCAGATCGCTGAACTACCTCAAACATTTTACAAGACTTGTAAGTGATCTTCTGAAGGAGTTAGGTGATACTTTACAAGCTTCATTAGGTGGGGGGGGGTCTCTGAAAAATTGACCTCTCAGCTATCCACCGTAAATTCTATAGTCAAATCCTCCATGAGACTGATTCCCTATGCAGTTGATGGAGCGAGTAAAGCAGTGGGTTCAGGAGTTTCCCTTAGGAGACACTCCTAAATGCATTTGTGTAATTTTGCAGAACCTTTCAAGTGTACCTTTACCAACGCCCCTTTTGATAGTTCCTCACTCTTTGGACCTAAAGTCCAAGAACACACTCACCAGATATAAGCAGGAAGGAAAAACTCTCCCTGCCATTGGAGTAAGTTTTTCCGTACCTTCAAGACCATATCCTAAAGGCCAGAAGAGTGGAAAAATGTGGTTCGAGAGATCCCAGTGAGTTTTTCAAGATGCATGAGGTGAACCCTTCCCCAGGGGCAGAGGGGGAGGCAATAATGGTAGACGTTGCCCACGTGGCATGAGGGGCCCACAAAACCAGGGTGACCGCGATTCCTTTCACTGCTGACCCTATCAGCACTCCTGAAAGGAGGCCCTCCTGCTCTTCTCTGAAGGCAGTCGGGGGGGGGTGATTAACTTTGTACCCAGAAGCCTGGCGAGATATCACAAGAGACAAGTGGGTACAAAGTATAATATCCAGAGGTTACTCCATTCCCTTTTACCGGCGTATTCTACAGATCAGAAAAATCCCAGATGTTCAACCCAGTCAGAGGGGAACAAGCAACCATAGCAATTTAAGAGTTGCTAAACAAAAGAGTCATCCAAGAAGTCCCCGCAGACCAAATAGGATTCGGAACTTACTCAAGATTCTTTTTAGTACAAAAAGAACAGGGGACTGGAGACCCATTTTAGATCTCGGAAAGTTAAATGAATCTGTAAAGAAGTCCAAGTTCCGAATGGTGACACTGCAGTCAATTCTTCCCTTTTTAGGGAAAGATGATTGAATGTGCTCAATAGACCTCCAAGATGCGTACTACCATATAAAGATGGACAGAGCATCAAGGAGTCGTCTTCGCTTCTGGGTGGGAGCCAGTCATTATCAATTTCGAGCTCTGCCCCTTGGTCTTTCTATAGCCCCCAGAGTGTTCACCAAATGCATGGCAGTAGTAACGGCTCCCCTGAGATGCCTGGGATTCCAAGTGTTTCCATACCTGGATGACTGGCTCCTAACTGCCACCACCAAGCATCTACTTTTACAGGCCAGGGACACTGCACTGAAAATTTGTGCTCAGTTAGGCATAATAGTGAATTTTCAAAAATCTGCCTCATTGCCTTACCAACGTATTACATTCATAGGCTCAAATCTAGCCACTGTCTCCATGATGGCTCGCTTGCCGCCCGACAGAGTTTCTGTCCTCAGACAACAAATAGTTGACCTACTTCCCAAGAGCAAGGTAAAAGCGAAAGTAGTTCTAACACTTCTTGGTACCATGGCATCAACCATAACTCTGGTCTCTCTAGCCAGGATGCACATGAGAGTCCTTCATTGGCTTCTGTTTGCACAGTGGTCTCTAACAACTTATGTCCCATCAGGTAAGAATAACAGATTCATGCAAGAGAGATCTTCTGTGGTGGCTTCAGTCCAGTCATGTGACCATCGGAAGACCCTTTGTTCCACAACAACTTATTGCTACTGTGAACTCAGATGCTTCCCAGATAGGGTGGGTGGGGGGCATTATCTGGGAAGAACAGTTCAAGGCACATGACAAGAACATGAGGCTCAGTTGCACATCAGTGTTCTAGAGATAAGAGCAGTGCTTCTGGTGTTGCAAGCACTTCTGGACTCTCTCCCACTAGGAACGATTGCAATCCAGTCAGACAAACATGTCTGTAATCTGGTACATAAACAAACAAGGGGGAACCAGATCATAGCCCCTCTGTCAAGAAGTGCTGAGAGTATGGCAATGGGCAGTCTCTTCCCAATGAAACAGAGCATAGAGGACAAGATCTTCTGAACTTGAGGCCAGCCTTGCTGTGATCTGTTTGCAACCCCCCCCCCCCGAATACTAAATGCAGCAGGTACTTTTCCCTAATCCCCCCAGTGGGGGAGACACCGAGAGACGCACTCATCCATGATTGGCCCTCGAGACTACTATATGCTTTCCCTCCCTTTCCTCTAATTCCCAAAGTCATTCAGAAAGCCAAAGCCTTGGGAAGCAGGCTAATTCTCATTGCTCCATATTGGCCTCGTCAGATTTGGTTCCCCTTCCTCTGGCCTCATCTTCAGGAAAAGCCTTGGGCTCTGGACCTAGTTCCAGACCTTCTGACTCATATGTCAGGTGAGCTTCATTCTTCTCTCCAGACCCTCGATTTGACAGCTCGACTGCTCCACTTCCAAATGTAGTCAGGCTTCAAAATTTTATTGCAGCAGTTAAACATATTTTGGTCTCTTCTCATAAGGCGTCGACCAGAAAATTATATTCCAGCAAATGGAAGAGGTTCTCCTACTGGGCAAGGGTAAGAGACATAGATCCTTTCTATGCTTACGTTAGCTCAATTTTAGAATTTCTGGCAGAACTTTTCCAGCAAGGCTCCGCTGCAGCTACAATCAAGGTCCAATTAGCTGCAATTTCTATTTGTCATATCTGTGAATACACTCCTAATCTAATGTCACACAGGCTGTGTAAAGCATTTTTAAAAGGAACTTCTTTGTTGAGACCTCCCATAAAAGAACCTCTCTCACCCTGGGACCTAAATTTCATTCTTACTTACCTAACTTTGCCCCCACTTGAACCTGCTTCTTCATGCGATCTAAAATTTCTGTCTTAGAAGACCATCTTGTTAGTGACAATTACATCTGCATGAAGAGTCTCCGAGTTGCAAGCTCTATCAATTAAGCCACCATACCTAATCTTTCATAAGGATAGAGTATCTTTAAAGAATAATCCATCTTTTGTGCCAAAAGTCTGCTCAAAAACCATTCTGAAGCAGTTTGATGAACTCCCAGATTTCTTTCCTAATCAAACCAACAAGGCAGAATACAGTCTTCATCTGTTGAATGTACATAGACAACTGAGATTTTATCTACGTAGAACCAAAGACTTCAGGAAAATAGACCAGCTATTTATTTCCTTCTCTCAAGCGAAGCAAGGCAAGCCAGTCTCAAAAGTTACACTTTCAAATTGGCTTTCCAGTTGTATTACCTTAATATACACTTCAAACTATAGAAGTTTACCTTTCAAAGTCAAAGGCCATTCAACTAGAGCTCTAGCAACATCCTCTGCTTACCATCCCAGATTGTCTATGGATAGTATTTGTGCAGCTGCTACATGGGCTAGGCCCCATACATTTATTACCCATTACAAGGTAGATTTGGCCTCCAGGGGCAGAGCTTCTTCAGGTCCACAGTGCTCAAAGGTGTACTCCCGTGAGCTACCCAGGAAGATGGTTGTAGGGGCGCTGTCCTATCCAGTAAGAAAGAAGTGGAAAAGGACAACATAAAGAAGTTATGTACCTACCATAATGTTCCATGTTTGTTGTCCTGTGCGCCCTTCTTTTTTGCGTCCCTCCCTCCTTCCCCCAGCCAAGGCTCCTTGAGGATTCAGATAAGAGTTTTCTTTTCTCCTATTGAGAGAGTCCCTCTGAAATTGGTTGTTTTTCCTTTTATGTGTTTTATATATCTATATCTATTTATTATATATATATATATATATATATATATATATATATATATATATATATCATGTTATGTGAAAAGAAATATACATACATTTTATGACTAGCAGAAAACAAGATCTGGGGATTACTCCAGTGCATGATGGATAGGTATTCAGCCATGAGCCAAGTGAAAGATGTCGAGCTAGTGTATTTGGCCAAGTCGGAGCTGAGGATCAGCTCCAAACCCATCCAGTTAGGAAGAAGGGTGAGAACGACAAACAACATGGAACATTATGTTAGGTACTCGACTTCTTTTTTGGTACGTTGGTAGGTTAAAATGACATTGATGCGCATACTTGAAATATTTGTATGTAAGTATGCAACAAAGTCCAGAAACTTTAGTAATTTTGCTTGAAAGCATTTGCATAAGTATTTTTATACCCCAAGCAGACTTCAGAGAATTTTACCTCAGATAGAAATGTTGGAGGTGTGGTGGGGAAGAAAGAGGTAACTAGGAAGTTGGGAACATAAAATCTGTGAGTGTAATGAGCTGGCAGATTTTAAAATTCTCTAGAGAGTACTTTGTCAGAAATATTGGGTGAGGAAATGGTAACTAAGGAAATTATTCTTTTTAGGTGGGACACAGGATCTGAATTGCCTAGACATAGTAAGACCTTATTAAGTTTAGTTTTTTGGCTACCAAAAATGCTGTTAATAGAAAATGATAATCAGGTCTAAACCAACTGTATTTGAAAGGCTGATTATAATACAAGAAGTAAAAGAAAGAAGTAAAAGAACTGTAAGAGTGATCTTCAGAAAAGGACAGGAGCAAATTACATAGAAATAAATGGAAACTGTGGGAACAATACAAGCAGAATAAGGTTTAGGAAGAGGAATGAGGTTTAAGGGAAGGCAGGAACTGACCAAATTGTGCAATGGAAGAAAGAAAAGATATGTGATGTATGTAAAAGGAAAAATGTAATTTTTTTTTTCTTTGCTGGTAATGTAAGTTTGGCTATGTCTTAAGTGATAATTTAAAGTAGGACAGCACAGTTGCACAGCATATAGTGTTGTCACCTCACAGCAAGAGGATGTTCTTCGTGTTTCACTGTTGCAGTCATCACCTGTGGGTTATCCCTGCTGTGGTAGCTCTTGGCTGGCCCGAATACCAGAGTCAATTATTTTTGCATCGGCTGCAGTCACCTGTAGTCTGACGTCAGGTCATCAGTGCTATAAAGCAAGGCAGCCAACATAATTACATCAGTCTTTCTTGCCATGGAGCCCGCCGCAGAAGCAGTTTGCATGAGTGCCGGTTGGTCGCTACCAGAGTTTGAATTTCAGCTGAAAATGTCTAAAGTTAAGTACCCCATTGGGGACCCTTTTTTCTTGCACTAACTGATGTCTGAAAAAGTTAATAATTGTCTTGCCTGTGGAAAGCAGATCCCACACAGAGACTTCCATTCTTACTGTGTCACTTGTTTAGGCCAAGACCACAATGTCCCCCTGTTGCCGGTTCTGTGCCCTCTTTAATGTGAGAACCATTCACCGTAGAGCTCTTATTGTAGATATTTTTTTTCGTTTTTTTCGTGTTCCGTCTTTGCATTTCATTATGGCATCCATCAGCCAACAATCCGTGGACATTCTGAAAAAACGCAGATATAAAGATAGAGACAGACCTCACAAGGCTAAGCCTTCCGACGACTCTACCAGTAAGCGGGTCATCATTTATCCGGAATTCACTGAGAATCTTTCGCAGCCCCTGATGCCTGATTCAGTATCTGCGCAGGCCTCTACCAAGACCCTTTTGGAGTCAGCTATGCCACAGAAGTCTTCTTTGTCGTCCAAGCCTTTGGCTGTCTCTCCCTCGGTTGGGCCCTGGGCCGTGACGCAGGCACCGGCTTCAGTGGAGGCCTTTCACACTGCCGAATCTAGACAAAAAAGTCTTCTCATCCGACTACTGTTTCTCTCAGACCGACGGATTCTGTCAGGCCTAGAAGCCAAGCCACTCCTAGAAAATCTGCTTCTAGCCACCATCTTGCTCCTGCCGAACCCCAAGCAAAAATGCTTACAATGGTGGAGGATCTCAACTCCCTTATCTGTGGTAGTCAGGCCACAACTTCTAAAAGGAAAAGGCACCCTTCTCCAGAAATTATGACAGAACAGGATTCTGAGGAATCTGACTATTCAGATTTTGAAGAGGAACAGAAACCTCTGAATGCTTATGAGGATTCAGATGCCGAAGAAGCCATCCCTTCTGCCTCCCCTCTAGAGGACCTTTCCTTTGGGGAAACCCTTCACACGCTTGGAGAACATTTCCAATGGGAATCTCAGGACTTCCTCCAGTTTAAGAAAAGACTTAGAGAGTTTCTGGACCTGCCCCAGCACAGACCCCCGGCCATTCCCCCCCCCCCCATTTTAGAAGTGGTGGATGTTGTTTTCCATGAATCCAGCTTAGCCCCTGATGCCCTCCCATCTGCTCCCAGTAAACATGACGGGTATTAGAGTACCGGATTCTCACAAATACCAATAGAGAAATCCTGCTGCAGACCCAGAGGTCATTACACAGGGACCTAAAGGAGCTAAGACTAGTTCTGCCAAGAATCTTATTCCTTCTGACAAGGATTCCAGAGCTCTGGACAGATGGGGTAAAAAAGTATACACCTCTGCAACCGTAGCTATCAGAGCACTCAACCACCAGTTCCATGTGTTAAAATATCAACAACACACTTTGGAACTATTAAAACAAAAGATTTCTACCTTTCCTGACTGTGCCAATTCAAATGAGTTCATAGATATAGTGCACTCTGCTTGTCAAGTGGCAAAACACTCATTACTGTGTGGATATGATGCCACAGAAGCTTCTAGCAGGGCAGCAGTGACAGGATCTGTTATTAGAAGACATGCATGGCTGAAGGAACAACCTCTCCCTGATCATGTCAAATCTAAACTTATTGATGCACCCCTGGATAAGGACCGCTTGTTTAGAGTAAAAGCAGAGGAGGTGCTTAAAAAGATGGAAGACAAAGCAAATCAATGCAAACAGTAAAAGATTTCTTTCAGGTTCAATCTCCCAGGTTCAGCAGGAACTTTCCCTGTAAGCATTGGTCCTTCCCTGCACCTAGCAGACAGGGCCAAGGTAAGCCCTGCAGAGACAGATCATCTGGGGCCCTCTCCCAGGGCCAGCAGAGAAGCAAACAGTGGACCTCTTCCACCTCAAAGGCAGGAAGTTCTAAGCCACCCTTCTATGGCAAAAACTCGTAATGACTCCCCCTCCCCCCAATGCCCTCCCTTCACTCACCAAAAGCTAGGAGGAAGGCTCTCCCTCTTTAAAGAAAATTGGCTTTCTGTAACAAAGGACCAGTAGGTCTTAAAGATCATTTGTCAGGGATACAAATTCTCCTTCAGCGAACTCCCAGTTCCAAGAGGGTACCCAGACTTACCTCCAAACCAGTGGGCAGAGGCATTGAAACAGGTCTAAACTCTCATATTCCAGGTGGTAGCAGAACCTGTCCCCTCAGAGCAAACAGGCAAAGGCTTTTATTCCAGACTATTCCTTTGTTCCCAGAAAAGAGGGCACTTGGCACCCCATCCTGGATCTATCCATTATGAGCACCTCACTGGTGGTCCCCAGATCAAAAGGCTAACTTTGCAGCAGCTGCTACCTATGCTGACAAAAAATGCCTGGTTAGTTACCCTAGACCTAAAAGATGCCTACCTTCACATCCCCATAAGGAAATCATGCAGGAAATTCCTGCGCTTCAGAGCAGGATCACAACACTTTCAGTTCTTTACGCTACCCTTTGTCTTATCTACTGCACCCAGGGTATTCACCAAATGCTTAGCCCCAGCCGTAGCATTTTGCAGATAGAGAAATATACAGATTTACCCTTATCTGGACGACAGCCTCATTCAGACAGAGTGCAAAGAAAAGCTGCTCCATGACCTTCTGTTTGTCAAATTCCTCCTAACTTCCCTAGGGTTCACTATCAACGAGAAGAAATCAAAGCAAACTCCCACCAGGAAGATTATTTTCGTGGGAGCTGTGCTAGACACAACATCCCAAATGGCCTTCCTATCCCCAGAAAAGCAGAGCTTCCTGCCTCTCTACTTTATCCGGCTGGCTTCCAGAAGTCATCTCACTGCGAGGACGTTCCTGCAAGTCCTGGGGTACATGGCATCTTGCATCCTTCTAATCCCCCTGGCCAGGCTTCACATGAGGAAACTTCAGTGGTATCTAAAGAACCTTTGGTGTCAGCACTGTCAGTCTCTAGAGACCTCTCTCCCTCTGATCCCATGTATAAGGGCCAAGTTTCTCTGGTGGGCAGAGGCCTGTGCCAAGAACAAGGGTTTTCCCTTCATCCTCCGCCCTACCGGCCAGATCACCACCACCAATGCCTCAGACATTGCTTGGGGCATTCACCTAGAAGGCAGGTGCACCCAAAGTCTTTGGGATGCCCAGCACCTTCCGTTACACATCAGTCAGAAAGAAATGATGGCAGTACAAAAGGATTTTACATCCTTCAAACACCATCTCAGGCCAGGGGTTCGCCTTATACCACATTATTGTGCTGTTGTTTGTTTTTATATCAGCAAACAGAGGGGGGGGCCTAGTCTTACCCTCTGTGTAGGCTAGCCATGAACCACTGGCTGACAGCCACCTCCATGGGTCTACACCTAGTTGCCCAATACCTACCTGGGGTCAGCAATACCCTGGCAGACCACCAAAGCAGAAACTTACCAGACCCCCACAAATGGCAGCTCCACAGGGAAATCTTTCTGCAAATCACTCAGGAGTGGGGAATTCCGGAGGGGGATCTCTTTGCTTCACACCTCAACCACCAGCTGCAAAAGTTCTGTACCAGGGAGTATCACCCCCTAGCATGGAAGGTGGATGCCTTGACCTTCCCCTGGAACTCCCTCTTTGTGTACGCGTTCCCTCCTCTGCCTTTTATTCCCAAGGTACTGATCAAAATAAGGGAGGAGAGACCAAGGGCCATCCTCATTGATCCAGATTGTCCCAGACACCATTGGTACCCCTTACTGCGCATCCTGACTTTACAGCCCCCCAAGCAGCTTTCCCTGAGCTCAGACCTCTTGACCCAGGTGGGGTGGGGATACTGCACCCAGACTTGGCAGACTCTCAATCTTTCAGCATGGCTTATACTTTAAAAGCTAACAAGGAGTCCCTGTTAAGCAAGCAGGTCCTAGACATCATCACAGAGGCCAGAAAGCCCAGCACCAGAAAATCATACACAGGGAAATGGAAAAGATTCTGCTCCTGGAGCCAGTCCAGAGGGGCCAGTACCTCACATCCTTCCATCTCTCTTATCTTGGATTACCTAGCCGAGTTACTCAAAAGTGACCTCTCCTTCTCTTCTATTAAAATCCATGCCTCAGCCATTTCAGCCTGTTAGGATTGTCTTCTCTCATCCTTTGATTAAACAGTTCCTCAGAGAGGCTTCTAATATCAGACCTCCCAGAAGGCCTCCTACGCCAGGCTGGGACCTGGCTGTTGAGCCCTTCATCATTTTCAATGCAGACAGGGTCTCCCTGAGGACTAACCCCTCCTTTTTACCCAAATTAGTATCTGATGTGACCCTAAATCAGGCCATACACCTACCCACCTACTTTCCCAACCCTCAAAACAAGGGGGAAAGAATTCTGCACTCGCTAGATGTGCACAGACAACTCAGATACTGTATGAACTATACTAAACCCTTCAGAAAAAACAGACCAGCTGCTTGTCAGCTTTTCCTCAGGGGCAGAGGGGAAGCCCATTTCCAGATGGATATTAGACTACATGGAACCCCCCAAGTCTATTTGTACCCATTCCACTAGGGCAGCCTCCACTTCCACAGCTTTCCTCAGAGGTCACCAGGGACATCTTGGAAGCTGCCACCTGGACCTCTGTCCATACCTTTACAAAGCATTACCACCTACCTCTTATTTCCAAGTCTAGGGCTGGGGTTTGCCTGTGCAGTTCTGCAGAGCTTGCTGACCCATGCCTAGGGTTCTAACCTATCCTTCAACCCCTTTTCTTAGCTTTGGGAATCCTCCCAAAGGTGATGACTGCAACAGTGAAACATAAAGAACATAGTACAGTTGTGTACACTTACCATAAATGTAGATGTTCAAGTGTATTCACTGTTGCAGTCCTAGTTTCCCTCCCTTCATCCCCCTTATAGCCTCTTTCTCTAGGAGGACATAAGCTTCCCATGGTGGCCTTTAGCCACCAGGACCACTTATTACCTTATTTCCTTTTGCTTCTGATAGGTTAGGGCAAGAAATACTGATGTAATGACGCCGGCTGCCTTGCTTTATACATTGACGACCTGACGTCAGACTACAGGCGTCTGCAGCCGACGCAAAAAAAATTGACTCTGGTATTCAGGCCGGCCGAGGACTACCACAGCAGGGATAACCCACAGGTGATGACTGCAACAGTGAATACACTCGAACATCTACATTTATGGTAAGTGTACACAACTGTACTTTCTTCGGTTTGATTCACAGCTGGAGTGCCTTCTCTGTGGTGTTTGCATGTCCCCCCTCTGTTCATGTGAGTTTTGTCCAAGTGCTTCCGTTTCCTTCCATGTTTCAAAGACATGTATAGTTGGTGCACTGGGAAAGTCTAAACTGGGGATTGGTGTGAATATACATGCAAGTGAGTGAGTAGTATGAATGAACTACCATGGCAGGCCAGCCACCCAGTGCTGTGAACCTTGGCGTTAGATGATTGTCGCTGTTGAAGTGACACCCCAACTCCATGTGCAATAGTGGGAAAAGGGTTGTGGATGGATGGAAGGATTACCTAGTGATATACATAGTATATTACTCATTTGCTAGAGCAGGTTTTGCTTTAGTAGGATTGTCTTTAGTACCGCTGCTAGTGGAGAAGTACTGCCCTGCCTGAAGCAAGGTTGTATACTTCAGTTGTAATTGTATCCTAAGAAGTAATAGTCACATTTCAAGTATAATTATTGGTACTGTTTATGATGAATAGTCGTGCTGGTTCTGAAATCTGAAATGATACCAAGCGATATAAATTACGTGATGTCACATCATTGGGATAACTTGTGTATCAAGAGGACTACATTCAGAACTGGTTTTAAAAGGGAAGTAAATCATGGGAGGGTGGCCTAATTATTAAGGTGTTTGCCTTACAAACAGAAGGTGCAGGGTATGAGTCTCACTAGGGATAATTGGCTAGGCTTAAAATGGCCCGCAAGGTCAGTTAGCTTAGTACTAATCTATAAATCTATGAACCTGTGCATGTATAGTTCATTTGGCTATGCATGTCTTTTGTGTTTAAATGTTGTCATATTTTCACTGGATTTTGAAAAGCTATGTCAGACTGTTAGGACTGTTGTCTGCCTATCACGTATATTGTGATATACAAGGGTCAGAAGACCAGACAGCGTTACATACTCTAAAATGTCTTAACAGTTCTGGTGTGTTGTACATTTTATAGTATCATATCTGAGATTGCTTGCAGTAGGGAAACATTGATTTATGTGATATGAATTTGTTGTCTTACTAGAGTAATTTGGAATATCAGCCAGTTGTATAAAAGTATTAGTGCGGTACAGAGTGGATTAGATGTGTATTAACTATGTAATTACTGTGTAAGTGCAGTTAGTGTTTTTTTTAATTAAAATAGTTAAACCATGTCATTAGTGCATGAATGATAAATGGTTTGTTTACTGAATCAAAAAGATCTATATGCTTATTGTTAGGACTCACATCTGCAGATGCGAAACTGCGATGTTTTTTGTGGTCATTTGTTGATTGCTTACATTGTAAAGAGCTGGAATATATTATTCATTTTCGAGGTTGTCTGTTAATTCTTCCAAGTGAATAGTAGGTTAATGTTATTTTTTTTGTGATTTAAAATGAACAAGGTGGATGCAATGGTAAGTCGAGCAAAGTGTATATTAATTGAAGGCCATCAATGGAAGTTTATTGACATCTGTTTATCAATGAACATTAAGAAATGAGCAGAAATTGACATAGCCAATGTAGTTACATATACATAAATATTAAATGTGTGAGATATGAAGGTATGATAAAATTTAATGTGAATTTTCATTGTTGATAAATGGATAACTCAGTGATAAATTAGATTTTATGATTATGATTACATCGCTAGGGACGGCTTGCACCTGTCACCCCTGGGCTTTCGGATATTGGCAAAGGCTCTTGCTACCCCCATAGTGCCTTTTTTAGGCAAGGCTCAAAAGACAAACCCACCTCCATAGGTATCACAAGGGATAAGAAACTAAGAGTAATGCTACTCAACGCCAGAAGTCTAAACCTCAAGATACACGCACTCGAAACTCTCCTTAGCATGGAGAACATCGATATCTGTGCAGTAACAGAAACCTGGTTCAAGGCTCGAGAGCACCCCAGCACTACCAGGTTATACCTCATACCATGCTTTTCCGCCCCAAAACTTGGACCAAACCACAAAAGGAGGGGGAGTATCAATATTCGTCAAAGATACCCACACCTCCAGGTTGGTGGCACAGCACGAAGCATCAGAGACTATCCATGTGCAACTAACAGTGGGTAAAACTGCCTTCCAGTTTATAGCCTGCTACAGACCACCCTCCCAAACCCAGGAACCCCACTCGGCCTTCCTGAGAACACTGGAAAATATGAAGGTCTCTCCAAACACCATTATATTGGGTGACTTCAACTACCCAACCATAGACTGGGAGCATTACTCTAGCTCCAACACCCTAGCCCAAAGGTTCCTAGAATTTATAAACTCAAATGCTATGGAACAACTTGTTACCACTCCCACAAGAGGGGAAAACATACTCGACCTGATCATCACCAACATGGGGACTCTATGCTCCAGACCAGAAGTGTATCCCTCACTGGTAAGATCAGACCATAAACTAATCTCACTGGATATTCACATCCCGACCCCACCCCATGCCCAGAAAACCACAGTGAAAAACTTCTCTAAAGCAAATTTCACATTCCTCAAAACCGAGGTGGAATCCTTCAAAGCCCCCGGGCCTGTGGATAATACGGCCCAGACCACAAAATCCTTTATAAACGCATTCTATGAACACCTTCAGGAATGCATGGATCATGCAATCCCAAATAAAACCAAGACCCAATTTTCCAAAGGCAGACGTCCTGTCTGGTGGACCCCAGCCATAAACAAACTATACAATAGAAGGAGGAAGCTACTACATGACAGCGCAAAATCCCAAAAAGGGAAGGCATCTCTGATCAGTATTAGCAAAAAACTTCGGGCACTCATAAAATCGTCTAAGGCCAGCTTCGAGAGAAAAATTGCACAGGACACTAAGGATAATCACAAGGCTTTCTTTAGTTATGTTAGGAACCTGGGTGGGAATTCCCAAATATGCTCAGAATTAGTCCAGAATGACAAAAAATACACCGAACCCACAGACATTGCCAACATCCTAGCTGACAGGTTCAGCGCAAACACCCCCCTCCCCCCCCACCAAAAGGGCTAATATCTATCCCAGCAGAGTGCTGCCCCCCTGACATCTCAGATGCTCGGGTAAGAGCTGCCCTCTCCAAAGCAAGAAACACAGCATCAATGGGACCAGACGGTGTCCCGGGCTGCGTCCTACATGAACGCCAAGAAGAGCTAAACCCAACCCTAAAACTACTGTTCAATCTCAGCCTTACTACAGGATATGTACCCAAAGAGTGGCGTACAGCAACAGTGGTCCCTCTCCACAAAGGTGGTGTCTCAACGGATCCTGGAAACTATCGCCCCATAAGTCTCACTAGCTTGGTCTGCAAAGCTATGGAAAGGATCATCGTGGACCTTATAAATAAAGATATTGGGGACCTACAGACACTGGATCCTACCCAGTTCGGCTTTGTTAAGGGCAGATCCTGCCTCTTAAACCTGGTCAATTTCTTTGAAACAGTCACCAAGGCCATTGACAAGGGGAAGGTGGTCCACACAGCCTACCTGGACCTCGCAAAAGCCTTCGATACAATACCCCACTCGGGCATTATAGATAAGCTCACCAGCTTAAATATAAACCCCTATGTCACTAGATGGGTTGCAAACTGGCTCAAGGACAGAACCCACATGGTTAGAATAGCTGGAGCCATGTCAGACTCCAAACCAGTTACAAGTGGCACCCTACAAGGCTCAGTCCTGGGACCTCTCTTGTTCGGTATATATTTCTCGGAGGTACAGGCCAACATGGAAGGACTGTGGCTGACCAAGTTCGCAGATGACTGCAAACTGGGCACCATAATAGACTCTCCAGCCGACACAAGCATCCTCCAAAAGGGCCTCATAGAAACAGACAACTGGTGCCAGAGCCATGGCCTCAAGCTAAACGCCAAAAAGTGTATAGTCATCCCCTTTGGCAAAAACAAAGTGCCCACAAATTACCACATAGGTGGTAATCCATTAAGTACAGAAGAAGTCATTAGGGACCTGGGGACCCAAGTTGATAGCAATCTCTCATTTGACAACCACATGGCCAAAGTGGTTAGAAAAACATTTTATATAGCCCACCTAATCATGAAGGGATTCACATCTAGATCAGGGGAGGTCATCGTGCCTCTTTACTCATCCCTCATCAGGCCCATAATTGAGTACAATGCCCCTTTTGGGATGTACCTTACCAGACACCTGCAGCAACTGGAAAGACCCCGAAAGTATCTCACCAAGAGGATCAAGGGGCTCAAACAGATGCCGTATGCTGCCCGGTTAAAGAAACTCCAGCTCTACTTAGTGGCATACCGCCTGCTCAGAGGCGATCTGTGCCTGGCGTATAAAACCATGTCCAACCCGGAATTAATGGACATGCTGCACCTCAGAAAATCCAAATCCCATCGAGCTATGTGCTCGAGGGACTTAAACCTTAGCACTGAAATAAATAGGACATGCTGGAGGGACAGATTCTTAACCCAGAGGCTCCCTTCACTCTGGAATAAAATCCCAGTCCAGGTTAGGCAGAGTCCCTCATTGACTCTCTTCAAGAGGAATCTTGATGAGTGGATGGGAGATCGTAGGTTTACCCCGGGTATCACTTCTGTGTCACTGTTAGACAGAGGCACAGTATACTAACCTCGAAAAAGGGCATAGCAAAATTAATTTAAAATGGGTGGCGAAAGCCATACACACTCTGGCTAGGCTTATAAATGCCCTAGGGCAGATAGCCTAGTATGAACCTACGAACATTTGATTTATATTAGAAATGGATACATGTTCTGTGAGGGTGACATCACTTTGGAATAGATTATGGGTGTTTTAGCAATATAAATTCAAACTGCAATATAACACCAGCTAAGATTGCTGAAAGTTACTACATTTTGGGGTGTAGACTATGTTTTTAGCAGTTGTTTGCAAATTTAAAGATGGTTTAATTTATTTTATTAAGTTACTTAATAGAAATCCTTATTTGAGTCTCATATGGATATTATATGTGTCGAGACACCATTTGATAAGGGAACAGTGGATGGCAGTGTCCTAATATAATACAGTTATGTTATAAGAATGAGAAAAAATGAATGCAATTTGTTGTTTAAGGCAGTCGCTTCACTGAGACTGAAGTTGTACTTTAATGTTATTGGTCTTCCAAGTGATTAAGTCAAGGCAGCTAGCAGAAAGGTCCAAAGCTCTGAGATGTTAATTAAATGCTTCCTGTTACCAGAATTCAGGGTTTGATTCCTTTTACATTCATTTACCTACTGTGGAACTCTAAGCAAGGCACTTAACTGGAGAGTGCTCCCAGGTCACCCCTGAAAAGGCACAATTTCTCCAAAGGGCTTAAGTCATCAACAAATAAATAAAATAAAAAATGTGGTGTATGCCCTGTCTTCTGTTGTTTTGTTTTGTTTTGTTTTTCCAGTAGGTGGAGTTGTAGTTTTGGTTAGAAATAGGTTCATCTTGTAGACCCTGCAGGCAATTAATGGAAATATTTTGAACCTTGAATGTGCAAAACATGCCAGATAAAATGAGATATAATATGAAATATAAATACTGTATCTTATGGGAACAACAGGGACTTGAAAGTCAGTGTGTTAGACCGTTAAGTAAGAGCATTATACAAAGAAGATGAATAAGCAGAGAATGTGTACAATAACACGTAGTCGTACAATACACAGATAAGGCTAGAACAATGGAGGAATTGTGTGAAGGATGAGGTCCATTGGAGGGAGTGGTGTAAGGAATAAATGGTCAGTTGTCGTAGAATAGTAGGCCATGTGTGTTTCCCTGTATGCTGATGGAAGGTTTCTGGGAAAACTGGCAAGGGAGCACCAAAATTAACCTTATAGAGTAAGATTGGGAAGAAGGGTTAGTGTGAAGGGGGCTATAAGAAACGATCCAGCCTTGGGATGTGGTGGTGTACACTGGTCATTATGAGGTGGTCCAGGGGATGTCTATGAAATTAGTGTGTTATAAGTAAATAAAATGCATCCAACTTATTTAATTATACATACAAACCTTTCTTGTAAGGTGAGGGGAATATGCAGTAGTGTTTGAGAAATTATTTCCCAGTATATGTCTGATATGTTTATGACATGTAGTTGAGGAAAAATTCTACCTACCACCTAGGCAAGGCTCCAGACGCAGCTTGTCTTTTTAATTGCTTCCATTCTATAATAGTAAAAACAAGAACTTCGTCAGAAAATACAAGTTAAATGAGAAAACCAGTCTAAAAAATCACATGACTAAGCACCATCAGTCATTGAATACTGGGTGTTGTCACAGAAAGAAATACTTGAACTGAAATTTAAAGTGCAAGTGAAGAGTAATAAACTAATGTCATATAATTTAAAATATAAAAAAATAAAAAAAAAACTCAGCATAACGTTTTCATTAGTAATCAAAAATGTCAAAGATGTGTCAACATCTACTAATCATGGTAGCTTTCAGCAAGCTTTGCCTATCGCTATTTCTACTGACATGGCCATTATTAGAGACATTGTCACTACCAACTGTAAAATAATATTGGGCAACACTGATCTTGCCAGTGTGATTGGAGACAAACTTTTTTTTCACCTACAAAAAGCTGTTCAGTTTGAAATCCATCTTTGAATGTACAGCCCCCTCCAGCTTACACACTCCACACATGCCAGGCACCTTTCTTTGTGGCAAGTGTAAGCAGTGTAGGTACATCGACAGTTGAAAAACAATATATAAATGGGTCTTGCCCTTAGCTTGAAATGTAGGCATGTTAAGATTTGTAAGCACAGCAGTGGCCTGATACTAAAGGGTAGGTCAGAAAAAGTTTTCAATTGCTAAAACAACAGCGGTAAAGCAAAAAAAAAAAAATCTGCAGACATTTGTGATATCACAGGGAGTTTTTCCAAGTCTGAACTCACAAAGAAGATTACCGGCCTCAAACAGATGCCCTACGCAGACCGTCTCAAAAAACTCCAGCTTTAGTCCGTCGCATATCGCCTATTCAGAGGTGATCTCTGCCTAACACACAAAGCTATGTCAAACCCAGAGCTGTTGGACATGTTCCACTTAAAGAAATCCCTACACGCTCTAGGTACCTAAACCTTGTCACCACAATAAACAGAACATGCCGGAGGGATAGAGTCCTGTCCCAGAGATTTCCCATACTCTGGAATAAACTACCTATCTATGTCAAACAAAGCTCCTCATTAGCACTCTTCAAGAAAAATCTTGCTGATTGGATGGGAAATAGGAGATTCACTCCGGGGATCACCTCTGTGGCTCTGTTCGACAGGGGCACAGGAAAATAATTTTCTTGGGTGGCAAAAGCCAGGGTACCTTTTTGGCTGGGCTTGTATAGGCCCCAGGGCCGATAGCCTAGTACCTACCTATGAACACTCCGAGTTTAGCTAGGGATTATAGCCTTCTTTACTTTTAGTGCAATGAGAGATAACTGCTCAAACACTTGGAAGTCAAAGAGGATTTCAACCAGCGTAGAAGACCTGCTTCACTTCTCAGATGCTATCATGAAGTCATAAAGCTGGGGAGGGTGACCTCAGCTGTAGCCCTGCTCCTTCTAGATTTACTGATTTCTTTTTTTTTATGAAGTTAGACCTTTGCTATGAGTATATACATCAATAAATAATTGAACTAAGTCACTTCAAAAATCCCTTACCACTGATTATACGGGTTAATATCAAGTTTGGAAAATTAAGGCAGTAATCATCTTTCTGACTCTGCTGTCATTTTTTAGCACATTTCATGTAATTTAAAAATAAATGTTTCATACATTCTGTTTTACAGGTAAATATATTTGCTGGTGTAAGTGCTACCTAATTCATCATCTACCCAGAGAGTTTTATCAAATCAAAAGTACTGCTGAAAGTGCTCTATACACCTAATGTTGTGCTTTATGTAGAATCGTCGTTATTTAGCCTCCTGGGATTGCTGTCGTTGTTGCTTCATATTCCTTCTCAGCCTCCCTTCTTCACTGATTTGTATGTAATCATGGCTAAACTCAGACATTTGTAATTATGACAACAATTTACTGATGCATTTCTATTTTATCTGTAAATTTTAATGACTCCATATTAGCTAACTTGTTTAAAAGCTTGAATAATGCTTCAGTATTTGGGGGCGGGGGGGGGGGTCTCTTGACTTCCTTTTTCACATGATTGCTGGTATAAAAAGCTCCCCCTGTTTGGCCCAGAAACCTTTCTCCTGATGCCCAACAAGAACATCACTGGTGTTAAATGAAGCTTCCCTGACTTAAGGTCTGCCAGCAAACTGCCATGTTAATGTTTATATATACCTATGTTTCTGCATAATCCCAGAAGACATGCATCCAGGTATATATGGCCCTCCTTGAACCTCTAGCACAAATGTGACACATTTGGAAACATATACTGTAAATGACTAGGGGTGTAGAAGTGTATGCTCCAGCGTGTCCATCCAAACATTCATTATTTTATAAGAAGGTGTTGCAGACTTTGAATCTGAGTGTATTGCTTTATGCTGATAATAGGAATGCTGTAGTCCTAAACTCTATACCACTACATATCAAATTGTTTCCTGATCCTACCTGTGATATAAGTTTTAAGGCTGTAGTACTATAACCTCTGTTCCTGTACATATCAAATTGTTTCCTGATCCTACCTGTGTTATAAGTTTTAATGCTCTAGTCCTAACCTCTGTACCAGTACATATCAAATTGTTTCCTGATCCTACCTGTGATATAAGTTTTGTAGGCATCCATGTTTAATGGAAAAGAAATTCACAAACCTAGAACAAGCCATAAATATTTATTCTGAATAGACATACCTGTACTAACATGAGTTTAAAAACTGTATCATAAGAGTGATTCATTCTCTGCAAACAGCTGCTAACAGAGAACCAGTTCATTTTAAATTGGCAGTTTCTATAAAGCTGAATACATACCAAAAATTTCAAGTTTACAAGTGCAAGATTATTATTTTTACAGTCTTTTTCAATAGTGTGACACAGCTTTCCTAATGAGGGACTCCATTAGCTAAAAGGGTACCAAGTAGGGTTTTGATCTCGTGAAAAAGTAAGCTGCACATGGCTTTACAGACCGCACTTCAGGCAAAAACAGAAAAAAAAACATTTAGAGGGAGGGGGCAAGCTGCACTGAATATAGATATAAGGGAAATTACTGTTGGCTTACATCTAAAGTTGTTCATTTGAGAGCTTATCTCAAAATATAAAGGTAGCTTTAAAGATAAATTCCAAATGATCACAGCAGAACTTTGTTTTTCCACAAAAGAGTGTTGACTTGCATCTTCATACCCACCCTGCTTCCCACACCTCATTTCAAGCAGGAACTGAAGGCATTTCCTGTGATATTATATTTTGTTGTGTTTTGTTTTGTAGTTGTTGGCAGTCCTTCTCTGCTTTAACACACGTTAAAGGAGAACCACACCCACAAACTCAAAAAACTTGTTTATTTCATTATGGTTTGGTGTTTCCTACATTTTAACACCACTCTGGGACTATTTACAGGTTTTAAAATATTTGTATAATAATTTCTGAGTCTGACCACATGGGGTCTAGCATCTTGAAGTGATCCTGATTTAGTCTGCCTCTAGGTATCCTGTAGATGGTGCTGTAAGAATCCTGTAGATGGTGCTGTAAGATTCGCTGGGTACACTAGAAGAGTGTTTTCATGAGGGAAGTGTTTTCAAACTACCTCAATGAAGCTTGACATCCTAGCCTGTATTCCACTTCCACCTGGTGCCATCCAGACAAAGCTAAGTACTTTGAATTGATAAATTGCAATGCAGAGGAGAGGGCTCGTAACATGGAGTCCCACACAGGATGACTGGTGAGGCTGCACTGACAGCATGTTCTACACAAACATCAGACAGATATGTCCATCTGACACAGAGATGTTAAAAGAATAATTTCAATTAATCAATTGATGGTCAACGTTATACATACTGTGTTAATTGAATGTACTGATTGTCTGAAGAAGTCGAGAATCTGACGAAAACGCATACTGTCCGTTATCAGAGGATTAAGGCGTTTACATGTTTTTTCGTGGCTGGTGACAGCCTTGTCTGCTTGGTTTTGGAATAAAGAGCTTTGGCTGACTTCCTGGTGGCAATTGTTTCGTTTCGTGGTTGCCTTTTGACTCAGTTTCAGTTTGGTTGCATTTCCCACTTTTGGTTTTATTGTGTTTTGTTTTGTAGTTGTTGGCAGTCCTTCTCTGCTTTAACACACGTTAAAGGAGAACCACACCCACAAACTCAAAAAACTTGTTTATTTCATTATGGTTTGGTGTTTCCTACATTTTAACACCACTCTGGGACTATTTACAGGTTTTAAAATATTTGTATAATAATTTCTGAGTCTGACCACATGGGGTCTAGCATCTTGAAGTGATCCTGATTTAGTCTGCCTCTAGGTATCCCACAATGCAATGCTTGTCTGCAAAAAATACACCACTCAGGCCTCTTTCTTCCTAAAGCCTCAGTCTGCATTGATTTTAAACGCATACACTGCTGTCTTTGTCAGTTAGTTTTAAGTAACATTTCATGCCATTCAGTGACTACGTAAAACACAAACTGTGCAAATGCCACAGAACACACTTTCAAAGTGCTTTTTACTGTTGTTTTATTTTAGAATGGCTAAATTGTATTATTTTGTGAAGCCTGAATTGTACTAGTTTGACTCATCTCCCATCCTCCTTCACACCTAACTTCCCCAGCTGTCAAAATGCTAAGGGTAATTTGAGCTGTTACCTGCTGTGATTGACAGCTCATCACAGGAGACTTGACCCATGTACTGTTTCATTGTTCTAGCCTTTGCTTTCTGTAGGGGTAGGGGAAGGACCAGGGAGCTGTGACATCACAGCAGGGATGGGTTTTTAAGACAGTTGTGGTGATGTCAGTTTGGGGGGGGGGGGAATTGGCCAGAAAACTACCTGTATTCAGTGGTCTTGATGACATCAATGAATTGGAGACTGCAGGAAGTATTTCCAGGGTGGGTTCCTTGAAAGTGAAACATCACATGACAGTAAAATACTGGTGTAGTGGAGAGAAACAGTCCATTTAAAAAATGTTAAATACTGTATGGTTGTTTAGTCATATCAGGGACAGTAAATAGGGAGAAAAAGGGCAGAGAAGTTGAGCATTTAATAGTAGAATTCTGTTGTTGTCCTTTAACAGAGTCCTTTATTCACAGAGCATTATAGGCAAGGGGGAGGAGCCAGCAGCCTGGAGAACTTTTAGAAGCTGGGCTGTCCAAGTCCTGACAGCTGTAGTCCTGTCAGTTGATGATGATTATCTTTGTGTGTAACGTTTGTTGTCCATGACAGACCAACATGCATGGGACTGATCTCTACTGTTGTAAAGTCTGCATGTTTTCAACTTGGGAGTGTCATCTGCATCAAGCGCGTACTCCTTCCAGAGCATGTGGCTGTGGTTGTCAGAGCTGAAGCTCAGTTGCTGGCATGGACAATCCCCAGTTGGTGTCCCCCCACATCAAAATTTGAGGACCAAAAATTACAAAAGGAAGTCTTCCAGAGTTGAAGACAAAAAAAAAGTCTTCTAATGCAAAGAGCCATTATCTTTTGAGAAACTGTGGCAAAGAGCAATGCTAGCTTCTTAAAACAGTTGCTAACAACAAGTATACATACACAAACACATTGCTGTTTCCTTTCCATCTGCAACTTGTGTAAATTGTAAATATAATGGTTAGACAGGTTGGAACTACTAAAAGGTGGGGTGGTAAAAAGGATATCCTGTTCTTCATATTTCACTGTTGCAGTCCTGACTTTTGGGATTTCCTGCTTTGGAAGCCCTTGGCAGGCCCAACTACCAGAGTAAAAATCTCCCTCCTCCCTGGGCTGGTGGATGCCCTACCCTGATGTCAGTACGGTTGGGTATGAAGGGAGCCAGCTGATGCCATGACATCAGTCTTTCTTGCCATTGGAGCCTGAAATAGTTGTGAGTGCGTTGGTCAGTCTGCACTGGAGAGAGAAATCTTCAAGTACCTTGTTGTGGAACTCTTTTTCTTAACTTTATCTGACATGAGTTGCAGGTAACAACTGTCTCCACTGTGGTAAACAAATTCTACACAGAGAGTTTCATACCTTGTGTGTCGCTTGTCTAGGCCCAAACAGTGACATTCCTAATTGCTGTCTGTGCACCCGTTTCAATTCTAGAACTATAAGGTGTAGGGCCAAAATCTTGTCTAAGCACCTTAGTCAGCAGTCAGCTTCCCATCGTGTGATGGCATCCATTTGTCGTCCCATGGTTGAGCTCCCTAATTGAAAGAAGGAAAAAGACCCAGACTTAGAGCCTCAGATGATAACCCTCCTCCATCCAGCAGTCCCCCAAGGTTAATTATCGCAAAAGAACAAAAGAAGGAGAGGTGCCTTCACAGCCACCTTCTGCGAGCAAGACGGTGGAGTAGGTCTCTGTCCTTCAACTTTAACTCATGCCTTGGCATTCAGTTTGTTGGTCAGGTTTGGAGTTGCTTAGCAGACTCCAGCTTCTAGAGAATGATCCTCAACTGACAACATCCCTTCGGCATGTCCACCAACAGTTATTTCGTTCAGGGAGACTGATGTAAGAGTAGCAGAATTGCACAGGCCCAAGGCCAAAGCTACACCTAAGAAGAGCTTGAACTCAGGTCCTGTGCCTAGGCCTACCAGCTCCCGCCCCTCAGGTTATCAGCAGGATTTGGTCAGGTTGGCTGAGGACCTTGTTTCTTTAGTCAGATGCAAGCAACGCCCCCCCCCCCCCCAATGAATCTTCACCAGGAAAAAGGAAGATAGATCCTATAACTGAGACCTTTTCAGAACACCTTGATTCAGATGAGGACTAATCAGGAGGACTCGTCTTTGAAGATGAACCCTTCCATACCTCTTTTGAGGATTCTGATTCAGTAGAGGTTTTACCTTCTGTTTCACTCCCTGAGAACATTACCTTTGGGGAGACACTGCATGTCATGATATAGTTTTTCCAGTGGTAGGCACAGGAATACCCCCAATCTAAAAAGAGGATCAGGACATTCCTTGATCTCCCACAGCACAAACCCTTAGCTATCCCTCCAGTTTTGTAAGTGGTATAAGATGTCTTCACAGAATCATCCCTCAACCCAGACTTTCTTCCCCAGCCCCTCATAAACCAGACAGGTTTTACAGGGTACAGGACTCACATAAATTCTTTTTTAAAAACTCTTCTGTTGACCCACAGGTTGTCACTCCTGGCCCCAAGGGAGTTAGGGCTAGTACTGCTAAAAACCCATTACCTACAGATAAAGAAAGCAGGGCACTTGACAGGTTTGGAAAAAAGGTTTACGCCGCCTCTGCCCTGGCCATGAGCGCCCTGAACTGCCAATTCCATATGATAAAATACCAGCAGAGTATTTTGGAAAAAAATGAAACAAATAATATCCTCCCTAGAGGACAAGAACACATCCAAGTTATTGCTAGATCTCTGCCATTCCAATGTTCCCAGGTAGCTAGGTATTCCTTGCACTGTGGATATGATGCCCTAGAAGCATCTACCTGAGCTACTGTCTCTGGCTCGGTTGTCAGAAGCCATGCTTGGCTTAGGGAACCGACATTACCAGAACATGTCAAATCTAAACTACTAGATGCACCCCTGGATAAGGACTCCCTTTTTGGACCGAAGGCTGAGGCTGTGTTAAAAAAGATAGAGGATAAAGCAAAATCCATGTAAACTATCAAAGACTTCCTACAAGTCCAGACACCTAGGTTCAGTAGGAATTTTCCCACTAGGCAGTGGTCCTTTCCCTCCCAATCAAAGCCCAGTCAGAGGAAAACCCAAAGAGAAAGGCCTCACAGACAGCCGTAGTAATCTCAGAGGACAAGGCAGTGGTCCTCAGGATCACCCGGGCCAGGGAGTTCTAGGCTACAGGGCCCTAGTAGAGATCAGCAATGACTCTTCCCTCACCCAGTCCCTCCCCACCCCCAATCCCAGACATGATAGAAGGAAGACTTTCCCTGTATAAGGAAAACTGGGCCCTCATCACCTCCAAGTGGGTTCTGGAAGTAATCTCAAATGGCTACAAGCTCACTTTCAAAGAATCATTAAGATTTTCAGGCTATCTGATGTGCCAGAAAACCAAAGAGCAGAGCCAATTTCTCACATTCACAGCCTGTACTCTCAGGGCTCTGTGGAACCTGTACCAGGCCAAAAGATAGGAAAAGTGTTTTGTACCAGGCTATTACTGGTCCCCAGGAAAGAAGGCTGTTGGCACCCTATCCTGGATCTGTCCATCCTCAGTCAGTCCCTCCTAGTTCCAAAATTAAAAATGCTTACTCTTCAAAAGATTCTTCAAATGATCACTCCTCACGCTCTAATGATCACCTTAGACCTGAAAGATGCCTTCTTACAGATTCCTATAGAAGAGTCCTGCAGAAGTTTTCTTCACTTCAGAACAGGTACCAGTCACTTTCAATTCAGAAGGCAAGGTAGTGGTCCTCAGGATCACTTTAAAGCTTCCTTAAAAGAACATTTAAATCATGGCAAAGCACATGCCTAACTCCAGGCTAATCCCCCCTCTAACCTACTGTATGCCCTCCCCATAACACACTAACATCCCTCCTCCAAAACTAATCTACTAATAACCTCAGTAACAGTTTGGAAGCCAAGCCATCTACTAACAACTATATACATTCTTGTTCATGCCATTCTACCCGTACTTAACCAAGATCTAAGCAGTCTGATTGACTCCAGTTTGTGTCATAATAATCTTACCTCTATAAAGACAATCTTCTAATTGCGAATATATGTTAAACTATAAACTTATTAGTATGACATATTTCATTATGATTAGTGTGGCATGTTTTAGTATTATATAATTAACTCAAAGTGCGTGTTTATAAATTTTTAATTGAGTAGTCTCATAGAAGTAATCCAGTTGTATAAATGTGTAATCAAGTCATAAATGTGGAGCTTTTCTGCTTGGGCCTCCACTGAAAATGGGCTATGTAACCCAGATGGACTATCCCGGTAAACAAATGTCAAATAAAATATGTAAATAAATAATTCTCTGAACTTCTCTTTGGCTTGTCTACTGCTCCCAGGGTCTTTACAAAATGTTGGCCCCTGTGATCACCTTCTGCAGAATGAGAGGCATCCAGATTTACCCCTTTTTGGATGACTGCCTCATTCAAGCCACAAGTCAGTCAAAGCTCCTTAAGAATCTGACCTTCACCCAGACCCTACTTTCTTCCCTAGGGTTCACCATAAACCATAGCAAATCCAGCACAAACTCTTCCACCAGGATAGTTTTCCTGGGGGCTCTGCTGGATTCCTCCCTCCAGAAGGCCTTCCTTCACACAGACAATGCTTCCTTCTTAACCCCATACTTCCAGGGCATTAAGCAGAGGCAATGCCCTTCAGCTAGGGAATTCCTCAGAGCACTGGGCTACATGGCATCTTGTGTACTAATGATCTCTCTGGCCACTACAGATGAGGAAGCTTCAGTGGTACCTCAAGAATCTGTGGTTCCAACACTAACAGTCCCTGGAGATGGAAATCCAATTAATTCACTACCTCGGAGAGGAATTGGCATGGTGGGCAGGAGCATGTGCACAGAACCAGGGTCTCCACTTCAGGTGCATCCCTAAGGGCCAAACCTTAACCACAGATGCATTAGACACAGCCTGGGGAGCCCATTTCCAGCACCTCCTATCCCATGGCAAATGGGAAGAGCAGTTCAGACACACACATAAATTGGAAGGAATTGTTGGCAGTACAGAAGGGTATGCTGGCCTTCAAGGGTCACTGGAAATGAGGGGTCCTTCTTATCAAAACAGACAACACAACAGTCTTGTGGTACATAAATAACACAAGGGGGCACCCACTCCTACCCTCTTTGCCAACTGGCAGTGCACGTCTGGGAGGCAGCCGAGGCCATTACCTTCCTGGAACTCACAACACTCTAGCAGACCACCTCAACAGACACTTAATGGATCCCCACAAGTTGCAGCTGCATCTGGAAATATTTCTCAACCTAAACCAGAAATGGGGATCCCCTCAAACAGACCTCTTTGCCACTGATGAAAATGCTCAGCTTAAAAGATTCTGTTCCAGGAGCAAACTTCTCACAGTCTGGAGGACATGTGCCTTCTCCTTCCTCTGGAGCCACCTGTTTCTTTATGCATTTCTTCCCCTGCCTCTCCTTCCAAGGGTCCTCCTAAAAAATCAGGGAAGAAGGACTGAGGATCATCCTGATATCTCTGGACTGGGCCAGACAGCACTGGTACCCCCTACTCCTGATTATGACAAAAGAAAAACCTTGGCAGTTACCACAGAGAGTGGATCTGCTGACTCAGGCAAAGGGAAAGCTTGTGCACCCCAACCTGCAGACTCTCAAACTCTCATCTTGGTTAATTCATCAACATTTCTACCCTGCAGTCCCTGATTAGTCGGATGCTTAATGTCCTCAAAGAGTCTAGAAGATCCAGTACTAGGAAAACATACTCTGCCAAAACATATTTTGCCAAGTAGAAAATATTCTCTATTTGGTGTCAGCAGCAAGGTGTCAACTGTGTCTCAGCTAACATTTCAGCCATTTTGGACTACCTGGCTGTCTTGGTGGACAAGGGCCTATCCTTTTCATCCATTAAGATACACACTTCTGGTATTTCAGCCCACATCCCTACTCTTCCTCCTGTCTTTTCCCACCCCCTAATGAAACACTTCCTTAGGGGAGTCAGACCTCCCAGGAAGCAGCCCACCCTTCCTTGGGACCTCAACTTTGTTGTAGAAAAACTGATCTCCACTGCATCCCTGAGGAAGTACCTACCAAAGACATTCTGGAGACATCTACCTGGTCATTGGTGCACAGATTTACCAAGCACTACCACCTATCAGCCTTCTGCAAATCCAGAGCAGATTTGCCACTGTCATCTTGCAGGGCATCCTGTCTTCTCCTTAAAGCACCTACCACCCTCATCTCAGCTTTAGAAATCATCTCATAAGTAAGGACTGCAACAGTGAAACATGAAGAACACAGTACAGCTGTGTACACTTACCATAAATGTAGATGTTTGAGTGTATTCACTGTTGCTGTCTTCTTTCCCTCCCTCCACCCCCCTTGTTCTTCTTACAGTAACAGCTTATTTCTCTGTCCTCCTCTACCAAAGGATCCTCTGCAGGGATGACCTACAGGCCTCCTTTCCTCTAACCTTGTCCCTTGCTTAAGGTTCATCTATGGGTCTCCTACCTTCTAGGGGCAAGAAAAAACTGATGTTATGGTGCCGGCTGGTTCCCTTTTTACCCAACCGTACTAATGTCAGGGTAGGGCATCCACAAGCTCAGGGAGATTTTTACTCTGGTAGTCAGCCCAACCAAGAGCTTCTGAACAGGAAATCCCATAAGGTAGGACTGGAACAGTGAATACACTTGAACATCTACATTTATGGTAAGTGTGCACAACTGTACTTTTTGGAGGGATTGCAGAATGGTTAACGTGTACAGGGTTTGATACTTACCTTTGGGTTGGGAAATTTGGCTAAGCTTAAAATGGTCCACAAGGGCAGATATCCTAGTACTAAACTATGAACCTATTAACCTATAATTATTATTATTACTATTACTTATTACTATTTTATTGTATAATATTATTATTATTATTACTTCTCGTTGTAATGATTGTTTTTCTTTGTTCACCCCATGTTGAACCTGATAAAAAGATCCATTAAGATCAGTGGCCTTCTTTGGTTTATAAACAAAAATGAATAGATAAATGAATAATAATGAATAGATAAATAAAGTAAGTACTATAGTTCAGTTTGCAAGGGCAGGAGATTTTAAAAAGGAACCAATACAACTGTAGTCTGATTCACGTTTTAAGCTGCTTCTCAGAAGTACTAAAATGGATAACTCTTGAAGTGCTAACATCTGAGCTCCCAGGTGCTAGAACACCACTATCTTACAAACAGTGACTCTGCTATGTTGTAGGTTACATGAACAGCCACTCACACTCATACTGGAATTCAACTACATGTTCCGGGGAGGTGCAGTATTTGTGCTGAGAGAGTGGGACTGCACCAGACACAGCCAAGTTTAAATAAAGTAAGTCTGGCAGTCATGGGAAGGACGTGGGAGGGGGTGAAAATGCAGGATAGGGCTTCAGGCAGTGATTGGTAGGGGGGTAGGTGTAGGGAGCAGGCATTGAGTTTAGGGTTAGGGAGAGAGAGGGGAGTTTTAGGTTTAGGGAATGATCAGAGACCTCAGGTTTATGGAACGGAAGGGGAGTTTAGGTTTCTGGAGGGGAAGGGACTTTAGGGTTAGGTAGGGGAGTGCAGTGGTTAGGGTTAGGGGACTGGATAGGAGTTTTGAGGTTAGAGTTAGGGTGCTGGTATGGCTATGCAGTTCAGTGGGGTCAGGTGATGGGAGGACTAGGTAATTTAACTAAGACTGGCCTAGTGGGAGTTAGGGCACTTACCAATTAGAGCAAGTGGCAGTGATCAAGTGTGGTGCAAGCTGTTAGCCTGTGAGCACTTGTAGTAGATCCCCCTCACTAACATTCCTACAAAAATGGGTATGTTTGTATCTCCAGCTGTCTGTACATTTGGAATAATGTCCATGAAGCAGTTGACAGTAGTATGCAAACTGATGTTTTCACATATTTTAACAAGTCATTTGATAATGTGCGTTGTAAACAATTGCTAACAATACTACAAAAAGCCAGAGACAGTCCACAGATATTAAGATGGACCAGGGTCTGCCTTCTAAACAGGAAAATGGGGGGTCAGATTTGACCATCATCTTAGACAACTGAGGAGCTTGGCACAGGGACATTTCACAGAGATCGTTACATAGTCCCTGGTCATTCAAAATTTGCATCACTGTCATCTGACACACTTATCAGTCTCACTGAGGACATTTAATTGGAGGCATCAGTACTCATAACAGGGATCATAAAACTTGACCATTGCTGGATGATATGACTGTATAGGTTAGTGATCAGACACATAAGTCTGCTTTTATGACTTTGGGAAAAGATAAATGCAGGCCAGCATATTTCTGGGGTGTTGCAGTCCTTAATATTTTTAGTACATTCAGTAATCCAGGTATCACCATCGCTATCCATCTTGTTTTTGATCATGGATTGATAAAACTTGCCATGTGGAAAATCAACAGTTGAACTATCAGTGTTAAAATGAATATAATCTGTTATCCTACCACACTTTAATTCTGTTAATTGACTGAGATAAGAATTTGATGCATTCATTTGACTTCCTAATCGAAGAACTCAGGTCGACAAGATTGAAAGGTACAGAGATGTACGACTAGATTGATTGTGCAACCTGATCAGTTTCAAAAGAAGAAAAGACTAAAACAACTTTGTTTGTGGACCATGGACTGTGGCAGTACCATGGACTGTGGCAGTACCATGGACTGTGGCAGTACCATGGACTGTGGCAGTACCATGGACTGTGGCAGTACCGTGGACTGTGGCAGTACCATGGACTATGGCAGCAGTGGAACCTGATGATGGTATACACAGGCCCTTAACAAATTTTATGCATGTGTACAGGAATCAAGAACTAAAGAACCCTAGTCACTAAGAACCTATAGGGTATAGATAATTGATACCAAGCTAAACAGGGCACATATTAGAACAACTAAAACAATGTTCTAGTTCTGTGAAAAGGCTGATGTTCTTCGTGTTTCACTGTTGCAGTCATTACATTTGGGTTATCTGCTTGCAGTAGCCCTCAGTCGGCCTGATTATCAAAGTCTTGGGTCCTGCGTTGGTTGCTCTTCCATGACATCAGGTAGTCAGGGGTATAAAGCATGCAGCCGACACCATTACATCAGTCTTTCTTGCCTTGTGGTGCCCGAAGCAGAAGCAGTTCGCAAGTGCCGGTCGGCCGACTCCTGAAATTCGTTTTCAAGTTTCAGATCCGAAGTCTTCAGCTAAGCTAAGTACCCCATTGGGGATCCTTTTTCTTGCTCTAAACCAATGTCAGTAAAAGTTAACAATTGCATTTCTCGTGGAAAGCAAATACTTCATAAAGATTTTCATTCGTACTGCATTCCTTGCCTAGGCCCAGACCACGACGTACCTCGCTGTCGGTTTTGTGCCTTAGTCAAACCTCGAACTATTTGTCATCGGTTCATTTTCGCATCTAAATATTTTGGTACCTGGTTCAATTATCCAGAAATGGCTTCAGTAAGCTACCCGACTACCGACATTCCGAAAAAATGCAAAGATAAAGACAGAGGCAGACCGCATAGCTCCAAAGCTACCGACGACACTTCTCCTAAGCTAGTCGCCAGTTCGCTGGTACTCAGTGAGGCACTTTCGCAGCCCCTGATACCCGCTACTTCAGATTCGCAGGCCTCTACTGAGACCCATTCAAAGTCCTGTATGCCGTGTGATGCTTCTTCGACTGTGGAACCTGTGGATGTCTCTACCTTGGATGGGTCCGGAGCCGCTGTGCAGGCACCGGCTTCTGAGGGTGTATTCAGGCCTACTGACTTGCATATTAAAACAATGCTATCTTCTTTTTCAAGGCCTAAAACTCAATCCATGCCTAGAAAACCAATGCCCAGACTGCATGGTCAGGCCCCTGTGCCTAAAAAGACAAATGATAAGAATGGCTGAAGACCTTATTACTCTAATCAGGGGAAGCCACCCTTCTCCCTCTAAGAGACCTAGAACTGATTTTCCTTCTGATTCTTTTGATCAGGATTCTGAAATTTCTGTTTTTTCTGATGACCAGGAGTTGCCCTTATCTATCTATGAGGATTCTGATGCAGAGGACTCCATTCCCTCTGCTTCCCCTCCAGTGGATTTCTCTTTTGGTGAAACTTTGCATACTCTTAGGGAACATTTCCGCTGGGAAAGCCAGGATTACTCTGACTCCAAAAAGAGGCTTAGGGAATTCTTACTCCTACCTCAACACAGGCCTTTAGCTATCCCCCCTGTACTGGACATTGCAGATGATGCCTTCCCTGAATCTAGCCTGGCCCCTGATACTTTACCTCTGGCTCCCTAAAAACCTGACAGGTATTACAGAGTACCTGACTCTCACAAGTTCCTCTTTAAGAATCCTACTGTGGATCCTGAGACCATTTCACAGGGACCCAAAGGCATTAAGGCTACTACTACCAAAAACCCTACCCCCTCTGATAGAGATTCCAGGGCCCTGGACAGATGGGGTAAGAAGGTATACACTTCTGCAACCTTGGCCATTAGGGCCTTAAACTGCCAGTTTCATATGTTAAAGTATCAGCAGCATATTATTGGATTGCTTAAACAGAAAATGATGTTGATTCCTGACTGTGCTGAAAATAAAGAATTACAGGATTTAATGCATTCTGCTGAACAAGTTGGAAAACATACTTTGCAATGTGGTTTTGATTCATCAGGGGCATCTTGCAAGGCTGCTGTCACTGGGTCTGTACTTAGAAGGCATGCTTGGCATAAGGAGCAGTCTTTGCCAGATCATGTTAAAGCTAAATTACTGGATGCTCCCTTAAACCAGGACCGCATGTTTGGCAACAAAGCAGAAGAAGTACTTAAAAAGATGGAGGAAAAAGCTAAATCTATGCAAACTATTAAAGATTTCCTGCAAGTATAGCCTCCCAGATTTAGTAGGCACTGGCCTTCTAAGAATTTGTCCTTTCCTGCCTCTTCCAGGCCTTCTCAGTCCAAACCCTGAACCAGCAGAACACCCAGACTTCAGTCTCAAGGTACTCACAGGCCTAAGCAGTGGGGGGCTCCCACTTCCAAAGCTGGGAGTAGTAAGACACCCCCCTATAGTAAACTGTCACAATGACTTAATTTTAAACCTTCCAAGCCCTGCTCAACTGACTGTTCCTTTAGGGGGAAAGATCGCCTTGCATGCAAAAAACTGGGAACTCATTACCCAAGGCAAATGGGTTTTAAATATAGTTTTCCAAGGATACAGATTCCACTTCCACTCCTTACCAACCCCAAACGGTTGGCCAGACCTACCCCCAAATCAGTGGGCAGAGGCTCAAAAGCAAGTTCTCTCTCTTCTAAGCATCAGGGCTATTCAGCCTGTCCTAGAAGAAGAATGGGGGCAAGGTTTCTACTCAAGACTTTTCCCTGTACCCAGAAAGGACATTTCCTGGCGTCCTATCCTGGACCTGTCTATCCTAAACACTTTTTTGGTAATCCCAAAATTCAAAATGCTAACTCTTCATCAGCTGCTTCCCATGCTAGACAAAAATGCCTGGTTGGCAACACTGGATTTAAAGGAAGCCTACCTGCACATCCCAATAAGGGAATCTTGCAGAAGATACCTACACTTCAGAGCAGGGTACATGCACTATCAGTTCTCTGCACTACCATTTGACTTATCTACTGCACCCAAGGTATTCACAAAGTGCCTAGCTCCAGTCATTGCATTTTGCAGGCAAAGAAATATTCAAATATACCCATACCTGGACGATTGTCTAATTCAGGCAGAAAGCCAGGACTTACTATTAAATCATCTGGCATTCATAAACAAATTACTAACTTCTCTGGGGTACACTATAAATGAAACAAAATCACATATAGTACCATGCCAACAAATTGGATTCCTGGGAGCAAGCTTGAATACAACTTCCCATATGGCATACCTCACTCCAGAGAAACAAGTTCATTTGACATCCTACTTCAAACTACTGGCCACAAAGACCCAGCTGTCTGCAAGGAAAATACTGCAAGCCCTGGGGTTCATGACCTCTTGCATCCTACTAATTATATATGCAAGACTGCAGATGAGGAAACTACAATGGTATCTAAAAAGCCTATGGTGTCAACATTTGCATGACCTAGAATCAATGATTCCTATCATACCTTGTCTAAAGACAGAGTTCCTTTGGTGGGCAGAGGCCTGCCATCAAAACAAGGGACTGCCATTCACTTTACCCCCTGCCACCCAAACCCTAACAACAGATGCATCAGACTATGCATGGGGGGCTCACTTGGCAGGGCAGTGCATTCAGTGTAAATGGAACCAGAGTCAAATGCACCTGCATGTCAATCAAAAAGAAATGTTAGCTGTACAGAATGCTCTGACAGCCTTCAAGGACCACATTCTTTCAGGACAATTATCGGTAAAGACTGACAACACCACTGTTATGTGGTACATAAACAAGCAGGGGGGAACCCACTCATACCCTCTCTGCAGACTAGCCATGGCTCTGTGAAACACAGCCTTAGGCTACCAAGTGCACCTACAAGCGCAGTTCCTGTCAGGCAAGCTAAATACACTGGCAGACAACCTAAGCAGAAATCTCATGGACCCACACGAGTGGAAACTGGAACCAAAGATATTCAACATGTTGAGAAACAAATGGGGGAGCCCAGAGATAGACCTGTTTGCCTCCCCCCAGAACTATCAATTGGACAAATTCTGCACAAGGACTCACCACAGACAAGCTTGGAAAGTGGATGCCCTGTCCTTCAGCTGGAAAAACATATCGGTTTATGCCTTTCCCCCTCTACCTCTCCTCTCCAAAGTGCTACTAAAGATCAAACAGGACAAACCAAGGACAATACTTATTGCACCAGACTGGCCACGCCAACACTGATACCCCCTCTTGCGCAGTGTGTCACTTCTGGAACCATGGCACCTGCCTCAGACCCCTGCCCTGCTGTCCCAGCAGGAGGGCCAGATTATGCACCCACAGCTTCAAACCCTGAACCTTGCAGCCTGGCTAATTACACGATCTCTCCTTTACCATCCCTGAGTAAGCAAGTGATGGATGTCATTCTGGAGGCAAGGAGGCCTAGTACTAGAAAATCCTATGCTGAAAAATGGAAGAGATTCTGTTCCTGAAGCCAAACACAGGGGATGGACACAACTGTGCCCTATCTACCGTACATTCTTCAATACTTAACTGAGATGCTGCACAAGGGCTTTTCCTTTTCTTCCATCAAAATTCATGCCCCAGCCATTTCAGCTCATTATAATACAGAACCACCCCTCTTCTCTCACCCACTGCTGAAGCAATTCCTCAGAGGTGCCAAAAACTTAAGACCACCCAAGAGAGCCCCTACTCCAGCCTGGGACCTTAACTTTGTATTGGAAAAGCTCACTCTACCTCCCTTTGAGACAGCTGTAAATGCAGAGTTGAAATTCCTTTCTTGGAAAACAGCCTTCCTCCTAGCCATCACTTCAGCAAGAAGGGTCTCTGAATTACAGGCCCTCATGTCAGTGGAGCCTTTCATCATCTTTCATGCAGACAGGGTGTCCCTCAGGACCAATCCCTCTTTTATGCCCAAGGTGGTATTCAGTGTGGCCCTTAATCAGTCAATTCATTTGCCAACCTTTTCTAATCCACAGAACAAAGGGGAACAAATACTGCACTCCTTGGATGTGCACAGACAACTTAGTTTTTACTTGGACAGGACTAAGCCTCTCAGGAAATCTGAACAGCTGATGGTTGCATTTGCTGCAGGGGCAGAGGGGAAGGCCATTTCAAAACAAACAATTTCTAAGTGGATAGGCCATTGCATTCATTTCTGCTATAAGCACCATGGATAACCTACCCCACAGGGGATAAGACTACATTCAACCATGGGCTGCATCTACCTCTATAGCCTTTCTCAGAGGTGTCCCTACCAGTGACATCCTAGAAGCTGCTGCCTGGAGTTCTGTACATACCTTGACCAAGCATTACCACTTGCCAATTTTTTCTGAATCCAGAGCTGGTTTCATCACTGCAGTCTTGCAGGGCCTTATAGCTGGACCTAGAGCTATCTAATTTCCTCCTCCCTTCCTTAGCTTTGGGAATCTACCCAAATGTAATGACTGCAACAGTGAAACACGAAGAACATAGTACAATTGTGTACACTTACCATAAATGTAGATGTTGGAGTGTATTCACTGTTGCAGTCCTGTTTACCCTCCCTCCAGCCCCCTGACCTATATTGACTGTACCTCTCTTCTTGTCTATTCTTGCTTACTATACTTAAAGCTTTCTGGTGTATTTGCTTTTTGTTGGAGGTGTAACTTTTTATATAATTGCTTCCCATTATGGGGTCACCTGACATCTGGGGCAAGAAAAACTGATGTAATGGCGTTGGCTGCATGCTTTATACCCCTGACTACCTGCCGTCATGGAAGATGAGACAGCAACCGACACAGGACCCAAGACTTTGATAATCAGGCCGACTGAGGGCTACCTGCAAGCAGATAACCCAAATGTAATGACTGCAACAGTGAATACACTCGAACATCTACATTTATGGTAAGTGTACACAAACTGTACTTTTTTTATTGGCATGGTTGGCCAGTTGCTCTTGGGGATGCAGAAAGTTTGTCCAGCTTTAAATTGCTTTTTCTTTTTTTTTTTTTTTTTGTACCCAAGGACCTCATTTTACTGGCCTCCAGTGCCCCACGTCCATGCTGCATCTGCCAGCAATACTCCAACCCCCCTGACTAAATCAAGTGTAACTGGGACCAGTCATGGATCTTGAGGGTATCTTGGGGACTCTGCCATCTGTGCTTCCATTTGGTGGTGGAATTTTTTTATGCCCTACCCACTTTCACTTTCCATTCTTGTTGATTACATCCATGGTTAACTCCCCTATTTGGACCATGCCTCCCCTTAAGGAGCATCACCAACAACTGCTCTCACCCTAGGACAACCATACACACCACTCCCTGCTTTTCTGTTAGTTGCCCATGCCACTAACTGAACCCAGGTTGGCAGGGCCGCAGTCAGAACTTTATCTCTTTATGTGTCTGGAAGAGACAGCTTTAAATTGCTTTTAGAATTAGCTGTGGACATTAGAGTATTTTATGTTGTGGTGATGCACATATGTATTTGTTTCTGCTTTTGGTAGGTTAGTTTCTTAACTTCAAGGAAAACTGTCTTAATATGTCTGAGTTGTTATCATGGTTTACATTTTTTGCTTTAATATTCTTTTTCCCAGATTGCTGCGTTTTTTGTAGAGTCATTGCCGAGTGTTGCAGGTCAGATTATTTTACCACCTGGCTATTTGCAAAGAGCTAGACAGTAAGTATTATAAGATTTCCATTTGTATTTATTTATAGTTACTTTCTGTATTGATCATGTGATCGTGTGTTTCTAACCAGCATGATAATGTAATGGGTTTGACTGGTAGTGATGAGTGTGTGACATAGTTGTCAGATTGCTGCAAAACTCTTTTAAGTCAGAAAAAAGAAACGATTCCTCGAATCATTACTCTTTTCCGAATAAAATAAATCTAGAATGTCAGATGCTTTTTGTGGTGGTTTTATTATCAAAGCTGGTTAGCAGTGAAAAGAATGCCTGAATACAAAGTTTTGTGGGCAATGCAACTTTAAATTGTGTGTGTTTATCCATGCATGTGTCTTGTAAAATGTACCCTCCCACACCAAAAAAATGTACTAAAGATTTAAAAACTCTGCACAGATTTCTATCAGAATTATTATTTCTGGTGCTAGAATGCAGTGTTATAAAACATGCAACCATGTGAATTGTATCTTATCTGCTCAAGAACTACAACAGTAAGTCTGTCTTCAAGAGAAGCTTTTAACAAGCTTTAACAGAACGTTATCCCAACTTTGGGCTTGGATTCACTGGAAATAACAGGGGATGCCATGTGCTTTCATCTATCACATTGTGTGATGTCCACATAACATATAAAAGTGGAAGCTCCTGTGGTCTTATCTCTTATGTCCCTCTTGTCTTAAAGTGGGATATTAATCGTGTAGTAATTTGGATATATTTGCAAATGGTTGGCTACTTCATTGATTGACCACATCTTACAGAGCAGCAGCTGGCTCATCCAGTGCCTAGTGCCACTATGACACTAAGATGAGGATCCAAAAAAAAAGGTCCATTTTCCAATCCGACCTGGTGCTATAAGTCGTTTCAAGTCTGATAATACAATTCTCAACTCAAGAAACAAATAAATAAATAAAAAAGTCTTCTGATATGAGAACAAAACTTTGAAAGACTGTAGCAAACAGCGTGCTACATTTCTAGAAAGCAGCTTGCTACAAATTATTCCATACAAGAAGCACTGAAGCAAGCACTTATGTCCTTAAGTCCTGACTGCAAAAGCACTACTAAAGTAAATGCACTACTGACCACTCAGCATGTGCTGATCCCCTAAAACGTTGTGCTTCAGTGTCTGTCGCCTTTGCCCCATCTTAGCTTCTCTTCTTTTTTCATAAGGGTATATGAAAGATTGATCTCACATGGTCCACTACGCTGTTCTGTGGGTAAGGAAGGCTGAATGCATGTAGGAAGTGCTTGGGAAGCAGATTATGGTCGGCGTGTCTCATGTTTTACTTGCATTTGTCCCTAATTTTCAAGTTAAGAAGGTTACTGGCAGGGCCAGATTAACAAAAAGGCCGATGGAGATGCATCTCCAGGCTCACGTGTCTGAAACAGGCCCCGTTGCTTCTACTGTCATTTTAGTCTGAAATCCTGTGCTGTTGTCACACCTTATAAATGGGTGTTTTATAATTTTCAGTGCTTAATGTATTTGCACAAGTGCAAGATCACAGTACAGCAGGATTGGAAATAATACCTTTCTCCCATTTTGGGATCTTTCAGTGTGTGTATCTGTAAAGTAGCAGGGGGGTAACCTCCCCCCCACCTTCAAAAACATTGCTTGGGAGTTTCTTTCGTTTATATTATGCAATTTCTTAGGTTTTCTGTTTTGTTGACCTGGTCATTTGTTTTTAATCCACTTTACTGCATGGTCACGGCTATCAGTTTTTGCTGTATTTGTTTCACACATTTGATTGGCACTCTTTAGTTTTGTTGACCATTACTTAATAGGGTACATTCGTTTCCTACTGTTGAGAATTAGATTTCAGTCTAGTCCCCAGCCATACTTTATATTAAATATTGTTTTTTTATTCATTAAAATAATTTAAGACACAAAATAACTGTTATCAGCTTGTCATATCGTCAAACCATTTCTCTTCTTTCAGAATCCTGTATCCCCAACCAGTTTACACCTATGCCTAAATATTTTTAATAGAAGCTCTCAGCTGTGTTCATTATTTTGTGAGACTGCTCACCCACATCTCTATAATTCTAATATAAGCCTTATAATCGCCATATACATAAGTGTCTCTGAACCTGCTTTACACCCACCTCTTAACTAGAATGTAACATTTTCTGCCCTACCTAGTCCCTCCCTCACCTCAGTTTATGTGAATTTCTAATCACTAATTACATGATCTATCTTTCTGATAAACCCTCTGATAACACCTCTTCAAATGCACAATGTTCAGTATCTACTAAATGCACAAGTATCTTTCAATCTGTACTAAAAAATAAAAAAAGTCACCACAACATCAAATTCCAAGTGAAATGGATGTTTACTAAAACACAATTCCCAACAAGAGTTAGCTCTTTCGCCTGTTTCATACAAGCATCATCAGAGTCATTGTTCTTGGCATTAAGTTTACTTAATATAGTAACAAGACACCAATCAGAACTAAGTAATTAAAAGCAATCACTTTTAAAGAAACATTACACAGGCGGCCTACCATCAGACTTATAAGACTTAACCAGTTGTACAAAAACTAACATCACATCATTGAAATACTCAAAATACATAGAAACACCAAAAAGAAATAAAATAATAAAAAATAATAACAATACATATAAAAACTGTCTCTGATGCCTGTTCCCCTTAATTTCAATACACTGGCCATGGAACAGTTGTCATTAATGCCTGGGGACACTGTGGCATTTAGTCTCAGTTGCCATAGTGTCTCCCTAACCTCGTGTAGTTTTCTCATCACTCCCTCTGTCTTTGTGTTTAAACCTATCGATAACAAAGAAGAAAAATGTATTAAAATTATCACATATTTCACTGTCACAATGTAATGCGTTAGTGGTTTTTCTGTTTCTCATATCCCTAAGGTGTTCCGACATTCTATCCCGTAACCTACAGGTGTTTCTTCCTACATAGAATCCAGGGCATGTACCACACACAGCAATGTATACCACCATTTTTGTGTTGCAAGTAGCCCATCCTGGACATTGTATTGTCCTACCATGACCTTCAGTGGTCACATATGGACCCTCATGTGTAAAGCTACAGAACCTACACATGCCACATTTAGTCATCTGGGAGTAATAAAATTTGTTGGAAACGTCTTTATTCTTTTCCAAAATTTCTTTCAGATTCCTCCCTCTACTGTAGGTTAGTACAGGACACTCACCGAACTTTCTTTCCAACTCACTACTAATGGCCGCATCCCAGCAGTTGTTTGTAAGCATTTTTAATGCCTCAGAATTCTGGTTCAAAGGCAGGACCAATGTTTTATTTTGTGATGAAATTTGATTTACATTCAGTTTCGTACCTATATTCATTAGTAAAATTGGAGTGTAAATATCCTTCCGTTTTTTACGGATTTCATTTCTGATCTTAATTAATAGCCTAATTGGGTAGCCCCTATTCAAAAAAAGTCCAATCAACTTGGAAAGTTCAGTGTCAAACAAATGGTCATCTCTCACTAATCTTGAAAACCATCTGTCCCTTCACAACCCCTTTTTTCTGGTGAAAGGGGTGGCAGCTGTCAAAGTGTAGTAGCATATTGGAGAAAGTTTCTTTCTTATACATACTAGAACATAATTCCCATGTCTGGGTATGCTTATATAAACACAATGAAAACTCCAGCCAAGCTAGAACTTCCAGTGAGTGACTTCTCAAACCTCTTCAGTCAGAGGTAAATGGAATGTATGCAAATTGCCCTTATGAATACCACGTGTTTCAGGTAATTGGCGATTCAGAATGCCCATGACTTGTTTTGTTGTTTTAATGTTCAGTTTCAGGTCAGTAAAGCCAAACCCCAATAGCTGTGGATATGCATATTTCAGCTTTGTTATGAACTCATCAGCACAGCATAAACAGAGTGTATGAGTAGGAATAGTAAACACAGGGCTGTTATACCCAGCTGATGTGCATTATCATTAGGGTGACTGCAAAATATCCCAAATAACAAACTAAAACAATAAATGAGAAGGTCACATTGAAAAACCAATCAGTAAAAACTAAATGAAAACTCCAGCCAAGCTAGAACTTCCAATGAGTGACCTCTCAAACCTCTTCAGTCAGAGGCACATGGGATGTATGCAAATTACCCTTATGAATACCAGGTGTGTCAGCTAATTTGCGATTCTGAATGCCCATGACTTGTTTCGTTGTTTTAATGGACAATAAAGCCAAACCCCACTAGCTGTGGATATGCATATTTCAGCCTTATGACCTCATGAGCACAGCACAAGCAGAGTGTTTGACTAAGCATAAGAAACACAGGGCTGATATACCCAGCTGTTGTCCATTATCATTAGAGTGACTGCAAAATATCCCAAATAAACTAGCTAATAATAATTATAATAATATAATGTATAATATAATAATAATTAGCTGAAACACCTGGTGTTCATAAGGGTAATTTGCATATATCCCATGTGCCTCCGATTGAAGAGATTTGAGAGGTCGCTCATTGGAATGTCTAGCTTGGCTAGAGTTTTCATTTAGTTTTTACTGATAGGTTTTTCAGTGTGACTTTCTCACTTATTGTTTTGGTATGCTTATATAACCGTATGTCTAAATAATGTATTTCATTCAGGCCAATATTATAAGTAAATATTAAAAAATCAGTCGTGCCCATTCTGTACAGCACAAAATCATTAATAGTTTCCTTCTCGCCATGCCACAAAATAAGGATAACATCAAGGAAACGTACCCATAGGACAACTTCCTTCATGTAGATAGTCAAATACAAATTTCCTTTCCCACTCAGCAAGAATCAGGTTGGCATATATTGGGGCACACCTTGGCCCCATTGCCACTCCAGCTGTCTGTCTAAAATATTTGCCTTCAAAATACAAAAAAATTTATTGTTCAAAACTGTCTCCATCATCTCAAGTAAATTTCTCTTAACATTATGAATGCCATCAACATTTAATAAACTTTCAGCCTGTGTAATGTTTCTTTAAAAGTGATTGCTTTTAATTACTTTGTTCTGATTGGTGTCTTGTTACTATATTAAGTAGACTTAATGCCAAGAACAATGACTCTGATGATGCTTGTATGAAACAGGTGAAAGCACTAACTCTTGTTGGGAATTGTGTTTTAGTAAACATCCATTTCGCTTGGAATTTGACGTGGTGGTGACTTTTTTATTTTTAGTCTGGATACTATATCACCTTGTGTGATTTTTTTGTGGATCTTTCGATCTGTAATAGTTGCCTCTACTTTGATGTGAATGTAATCTAATTAGCAAATGTATGTGTAATTGTTAATATATATTATTTAAGGTCTTGTCATGTATATTACTGAATGTCTGTTTAAAAATGTTTGTTATATGTTGGAGCTTTTCTCTGCGGGCCTTCACTGAAAAGGGATTTTTGACTAATCCTAGTTGGACAAACCCAGTAAACAAAAGCAAACTAGAACTGATAAATAACCATATTTGCTGTTGTCTTACTCTATTCAGATGGACATCAAAATAATTGTTATGGTCTCTAGAAAAAACCCAAAACCCAGTGCCATAATACCCCTCCCCTGGCATGACAGGGATTGATAGTCAGAAGTCCATAAACCTTTCACTGAAAGAAAATCTGTCACACAAGAGTAATACTCTGTCACTGGGTCTTTAAAATAACATGTTACAAAAGTAATGGTTCCTTTCTTCCTGAGAATTAGTTATAAGAAGTAAAAAGGCTTTGTGGAAAAAACAAGTTAGCATTTCATCAAAATGCAACCATAGTTTTTAAGCAAGCATCAGTTTGGGATTGAATGGCAGGGGAGTAATGTTGAATGGACACGTGCTATAGCCTGACGAATCTGCTCGATCATGTCATTCTTGCCTCAGCCAGCAGTCTGCTGTGGCAGGCAGATGCTGTATTAGTCCTGATGGTTTACAGCATGACTGACCTTTAATTCAGAAAATTTGTGACATCGGACCAGCCACTGACACAACTTATATTTGGAAGGCACAACTGTTGGATCCTGTTCATTTAGTCTATCTGATCCAATGTATGGGTCCTCGAGTGCCAGCTCCGAACCAGAGCGGTAGCTCTCATTCTCCAGCCTTGAACCTTCCCTAGACTTTTTTCTCCAAAATGCTTGGCTGTCCCCTGACTAACTCAGATCTTGTTTGCTGCCTTTCAGAGAACCAATACAGATCTTGGCACCTAAGTGATCCTTCTCTTTTTTGATCTAAAAACTTCAGTGGTTGGCTAGCTTGCTTGACTGTTTGGATTGTATGGATTGTTTCTCCTTTCTGTAGTACGTTAGAAATAACATTTTTATAAATATACACATGTATAGTTGTAGTTTAGTGTGTTGGTGTGCTTTTTCATAGCTCTTCAACACTTCTTGTGCCATCTTGGTGACTGTTTTTTATCCTGAGTGTGAGTTAATATTTATACTTATATATGCATGTGTGTGTGTGTGTATATTAATATTTATACTTATATATGCATGTGTGTGTGTGTGTGTGTATATATATATATATATATATATATATATATATATATATATATATATAAAATATGTGTGTGTGTATACATATACGCGCGCACACACACACACACACACACACACACACACACACACACACACATGGGTCCACTTTGTAATTTTGAAATTTTAGAACATTGAAGTTGTGGAATCTTGAAACCGGTCTATGGAGATTGCCCTACAGGGCAGAACGGGAACTTTACCGTTCTCTTCACTGTAGTGCAATCTCAGAGTCAGTGTATTTAAGTTGCAGGGGGTGTCCCCCTGCAAAAATATGATTTGTGTTTTATTGTTTTAGTTTTTTTTTTCCCTCAAGATTCCACAACTTCGATGTTCTAAGCTTTGGTATTTAGAGCTTCACTTCAAAGTAGTGGAATTTCAAAATTACAAAGTGTTTTATATATATATATATATATATATATATATATATATATATATATATATATGCATGTGTGTGTGTGTGTGTGTGTATATATATATATATATATATATATATATATATATATATATATATATGTATGGATCTACTTCATTACACCGACAGTCCACTTACACGACTTTCACATTGCCGAGACAAAACGGCCAACAAACGCAGAAGACCGACATGCGGAACACGGAGTTACCTCTTCAGGTAAGTAACCACATGGCCATCCTGAAAAAAAAATAAACCGAAGAAAAGTAAACCCACCCATGTAGGGGACTTTGCCCCTACATCTTCCTGTGTGGGGGGCTTCGCCCCCCAACTAAATATACCAACTTCGAGATCGCACTACCGCGGGGATACGGGGCACAGTTCAACAGGATGGCCAAGCAGTTACTTACCTGGAGTGGAAAGTCGGTGTTCCAGATGCCGGTCTTCTGTGTTTGTTGGTCCTTTCGTGTCAGTGATGTAAAAGTTGAGCAATTAAAATGTCTGTCTACTAAAGTAGATTGTGTGTGTGTGTGTGTGTGTGTGTGTGTGTGTGTGTGTGTGTGTGTGTGTGTGTGTGTATATATATATATATATATATATATATATATATATATATATATATATATGGATAATTAGACACTTCATAATTGTTTAAAGTTTCTAGTAGCTGTTCTTTTATTCTTGAAAAGTGTGTTCAGTTTTGGGATCTCGCAGTGGATCCAAAACTTTCCAGTTTTAAAAAAGTGCTCTAAGTGGAGAAAACTGGCAGAGGAACTAAGGTACTGGGAGCAAATATCTAGAGAGCGAAAGGTAGAGGCCAAGAATACATTTGGAGTGCAGACTAGAAAATGCCTTCCCTGTCAAGGATTGATGTCAGTGTAGGCAAAGAGAAAGGAACAGGGGATCCTACGTGCAAGACCAGCACTGGTAGAGTTTTTAGTAGAACCTTGAAAAGAAGCTGCTTTTAAAATAGGGATAATTAATAGGGCGTGTAAAATATTGCACAATAACTGCAACAGTGAATCAGAAGAGGTTAGAAAGGATTGGGAAGAGAGGCTGGATAAGCGGTTCACAAAGAAACAATGGGAGGAAAAATGTACGGCTCCCAGATATGTAACAAAGTCTAGAAAGTTTAGGATTTTTGCTTGGAAGGGTTTGCATAGTTATTTTTATACCCCAAGTGGACTCTAAAGAATTTTTCCTCAGCTAGATTGCAAATGTTGAAGGTATGACAGGGAAGAAAGAGGTAACTGGGAACTTATTTTTGGGAGTGTAATGAGATGGCAGACTTTAAAATTTCCCTGCAGATTTTTCTGTAAGAAACGCTGGGTGAGTAAATTGGTGTAGCTGAGGAAATTATTTCTGAGCTGTACTAAACAATTGGAATTGCCTAGATACAGTAAGGCTTTGCAGAGTTTAATTGTAGTAACTGCCAAAAAGCAGTTACTAGAAAATGGAAATCAAAGTCTAAACCAACAGGACTAGAAGTAATGAATATAATCTTCTTATTTCGGCTGCTCCCGTTAGGGGTCAAAACAGCAGATCAACTTTTTCCATTTATTCCTGTCCTCTGCATGTTGCTCTGTCACACCAGCCACCTGCATGTCCTCTCTCACCACATCCATAAAACTTACGAATATAGTAACAGAGGTAAAAGAACTGGAGGCAGTTTCTTTAGAAACGGGTAGGAGCAACTTACATAGAAAAATGGGAATTGTGGGAACAATACATGCAGAATAATGCTGTGGAGGAGGAATGTGGTTTAAGGGAAGGCAGAAATTGAATGAGCTTTGTAATGTTTGATTGACAATTACTATATAGAAGATTATATGTGATGCTTAACATTTGCAACTGAAAACATGTCAGTATGGTTTATTTTCATTTATATAAATGTATGGATGTTCTTTGTGTTTCACAGTTGCAGTCATTACATTTGGGTAATCTGCTGGCAGGTTGCCCTCAGTCGGCCTGATTAACAAAGTCTTGGGTCCTGCGTCGGTTGCTGTCCCTTCTTCCATGACGTCAGGTCGTCAGGGGTATAAAACATGCAGCCGACGCCATTACATCAGTCTTTCTTGCCACGCGGTGCCGTCCGACTCCTGAAATTTTCATTTTCGAGTTTCAGAAACAAAGTCTTCAACTAAAAGCTAAGTACCCCGTTGGGGAAACTTTTTCTTGCTCCCTACCGATGTCAGTAAAAGTTAATAATTGCATTACTTGTGGGACGCAAATACCTCATAAGGATTTTCATTTGTACTGTATTCCTTGCCTAGGCCCTGACCACAATGTGCCTTGCTGTCGATTTTGTGCTAAATTTAATCAACGCATGATTAAACGTTGGTATATTTTTGCATCTAAATATTTTGGCTTAAGATTTAATTATCCAGAAATGACATCGGTTAGCAATCCAACTACCGGAATACCTAAAAAACGCAAAGAAAAAGACGGAGACAGACCGTCGAGGTCCAAAACCGACGATAACGCTTCTCCTAAGCCAGTTGCCGGTTCACCGGTACTCAGTGAGTGCTTTTGCAGCGTCTGATACCCACTAATTCTGATTCACAGGCCTCTACTGAGACCCATTCGGAGTCCTGTATGCCGCGAGATGCTTCAATTATGGAACCCACAGATGTCTCTACCTTAGATGGGTCTGGAACCGCTGTGCAGGCACCGGCTGCTGAGGGTGTTTTGAATCCTACAGATTTGTACATTAGACCGACACCATCTTCAAAAATTAAGGCCAAAATCTAAATCTATGTCTAAAAAACCGACGTCTGGGCCACATGTGCAGGCCACTTTGCCTAAAAAAACAAATGATCAATATAGCTGAAGATTTAATTACTCTGATCAGGGGTAGCCAGCCCCCTCCTTCTAAGAAGCCTAGGCAAGACATTGACTATGAATCTTCTGAACAGGATTCTATTTCTTCTGACTCTTCTAATGAACAGGATTTGTCTATTTCTACTTATGAGGACTCTGATGTAAAGGATTCCATTCCTTCTGCTTCTCCCCCTGAGGATATTTCTTTTGGGGAAAGAGACAGATATTACAGGGTCCCTGACTCCCACAAATTCCTTTGTAAAAATCCCATTGTTGACCCTGAAACCATTTCTCAGGGTCCCAAGGGCATTAAGGCCTCTTCTGCTAAAAATCCTACCCCATCTGATAGAGATTCCAGGGCGCTGGATAGATGGGGTAAGAAGGTTTACACGTCTGCAACCTTGGCAGTCAGGGCTTTAAACTGTCAATTTCATATGCTTAAATATCAACAGCATATCATGGGACTTCTTGAACAGAAAATGATAATAATATCTGACTGTGTGGAAAATAAAGATCTGCCCGATTTATTACATTCAGCTGAACAAGTTGGAAAACATACTTTGCAGTGTGGTTTTGATTCCTTGGAAGCCTCTTGCAGGGCTGCATTAACTGGATCTGTGCTATGAAGGCATGCTTGGCTCAAAGAGCAAACTCTGCCTGACCATGTTAAAGCAAAATTGTTGGATGCTCCTTTACAACAGGACCGTCTCTTTGGTAATATGGCTGAAGAAGTGTTAAAAAAGATGGAAGATAAAGCTAAATCTATGCAAACTGTGAAAGATTTCAGGCAAGTGCAACCTCCAAGATTTAGTAAAAATGGTCCTTTCCAGTCCCCTCAAGAGCTGCTCAAGTCAAATCAAGACATTCCAAAGGCTCCAGGTTTCAGTCACAAGGAACTTTTAGAACAAAACAATGGAGTGCCTCCACCTCCAAATCTGGAAGCAGCAAGTCACCTCCCTACGGTAAACAGTCTCAGTGACTTCCCCCTACAATCACCAAGCACTTACCTTTTAGCCACCCCTTTGGGGGGAAAACTGGCACTTCATGCACAAAACTGGCAACTCATTACCCAGGACAAATGGGTTTTAAATATAGTATCCCAGGGATACAGATTTCATTTTCACATGTTGACAATCCCAAACAGATGGCCAGATCTGCCCCCAAATCAATGGGCAGAAGCCCAGAAACAAGTTCTGTCCCTCATAAACATGGGGGCTATTCAACCAGTACCAGATCAGGAAAAGTGACAAGGTTTCTATTCAAGACTTTTCCTGGTACCCAGAAAAGACAAATCATGGTATCCAATTCTGGACTTTTCCACTCTAAACACATTTTTGGAAATTCCAAAATTCAAGATGTTGACTCTTCAACAGTTACTACCTATGCTAGGCAAAGATGCCTGGTTGGTAACTCTCAAAAAATTACATTCCTGGGTGCAAGTTTTGAATACAACTGCCCAGATGACTTACCTTACGCCAGAAAAGCAAAAACAGTTGGCCACAAAAACCCTCCTATCTGCAAGACAAATTCTGCAAGCCTTGGGATTCATAGCCTTCTGCATTCTTCTAATTCGATATGCAAGACTGCATATGAGAAAACTTCAGTGGTACTTAAATGTATGGATTCAACATTGTCACAGCCTAGAAACAATGATTCCTATTATACCTTGCCTGCAACTAGAGTTCCTATGGTGGGCAGAGGCCTGCCACCAAAACAAGGGACTGCCTTTCACTCCACCCCCTGCCGCCCATACCCTGACTACAGACACATCAGACTATGCTTGGGGGGGACATCTGGCAGGGAAGTGCATACAGGGCAAATGGAGCCCAAATCAAATGCACCTACATATCAATCAGAAAGAGATGCTAGCTGTACAGAATGCATTGACAGTCTTCAAGGACCACCTTCATACAGGACAACTACTGATAAAGACAGACAACACCACAGTTATGTGGTACATCAACAAGCAGGAGGGTAGACATTCCTACCCCCTTTGCAGACTAGCCATGGAATTGTGGAACATGGCCTTGACCTACCAAATACATCTACAAGCTCAATTCCTGCCAGGAAAGCTAAATATTCTGGCAGACGAACTAAGCAGCAATGTTATGGACCCACACGAATGGAAACTGGAACCACAAGTTTTCAACATGTTGACACGCAAATGGGGGAACCCAGACGTAGATCTGTTTGCCTCACCCCAGAACTATCAGTTGAACAAATTCTGCACAAGAATTCATCACAAAAAGCTTGGAAAGTGGATGCTCTGTCATTCAGCTGGAAAAAACCTATCGGTCTATGCTTTTCCCCCTCTGCCTCTGCTCTCCAAAGTTCTACTAAAAGTCAAACTGGACAAACCAAAAATGATTCTGATTGCTCCAGACTGGCCTCACCAACACTGATACCCACTCCTGCTCAATGTGTCACACCTTCCTCCATGGCACCTGCCTCAGACACCTTACCTACTGTCTCAGCAGAACTACCAACTTCTGCACACTCAGCTCCAAACTTTGAATCTTGCAGCGTGGCTAATCAACTAATTTCACCTTTGGCTCCCCTCAGCACACCTGTGTTTGATGTCATTTTGGAGGCTAGAAGGCCTAGTACTAGAAAGTCTTATGCTGACAAATGGAAAAGATTCTGTGCCTGGAACCAGTCACAAGGAATAAGCACAGCTATGCCTAATATTCCTCAGATTCTGCAATACTTAACTGAGATGCTTCACAAGGGCCTGTTTTTTTCTTCCATAAAAATCCATGCCTCTGCCATTTCAGCTCATTACAACACAGAACCTCCCCTCTTCTCTCATCCTCTGCTAAAGCAGTATCTCAGAGGGGCCAAATATTTAAGACCTTCCAGGAGAGCACCAACTCCTGCATGGGACCTCAATTTTGTTTTGGAAAAACTCACTCTCCCTTCTTTTGAGCCAGGTGCTACTGCAGACCTAAAATTTCTCTCCTGGAAAACAGCCTTCCTTTTAGCAGTCACCTCAGCTAGAAGGATCTCAGAATTACAGGCTCTTATGGCAGTGGAGCCTTTTATTATTTTTCACGTGGACAGGGTGGCTCTCAGGACCAATCCATGTTTCATGCCTAAGGTGGTATCCAGTGTGGCTCTTAATCAAACCATTCATCTGCCAACTTTCTTTTCCAACCCATAGAACAAGGGTGAGTGGATTCTGCATTCACTGGATGTACACAGACAACTTAGATTCTACATAAACAGGACAAAATTACTAAGAAAGTCTGAGCAACTATTGGTAGCATTTGCTGCAGGGGCAGAGGGAAAGGCTATTTCAAAGCAGACTATTTCCAAATGGATAAGCCATTGTATTTGTTTCTGCTATGTGCACCATGATAAACCTATCCCCAAGGGGATCAGATCTCATTCCACCAGGGCTGCATCTACTTCTGCAGCCTTTCTCAGAGGGGTTCCTACCAGAGACATTCTAGAAGCCACTACCAGGAGCTCAGTTCATACATTCACCGAACATTACCATTTACCTCTCTTCTCTAAATCCAGAGCTGGCTTTGCCACTGCTGTCATGCAGGGCCTTATAGCTGCTCCTAATGCTGTATAAATCCATCCTCCCAACCATAGCTTTGGGATTCTACCCAAATGTAATGACTGCAACAGTGAAACACGAAGAACATAGTACAGTTGTGTACACTTACCTTAACTGTAGATGTTCGAGTGTATTCACTGTTGTAGTCCGGGTTACCCACCCTCCAGACCCTTGTTTTTTATTTTTTTATCTTACTATACCTATCCTTTCTTTTACTATGCTTACAAGCCTTTTTGGTGTATTTGCTTTTAATTGGAGGTATATTTTTTGGTGTTTTAAATTTTATATATATATATATATATATATATATATATATATATATATATTTTTTTTTTTTTGCTCCCCATTTGGGGGGCACCTGACATCTGGGGCAAGAAAAACTGATGTAATGGCGCTGGCTGCATGTTTTATACCTCTGAAGACCTGATGTCATGGAATATGGGACAGCAACGGACGCAGGACCCAAGACTTTGTTAATCAGCCGACTGAGGGCAACCTGCCAGCAGATTATCCAAATGTAATGACTGCAACAGTGAATACACTTGAACATCTACATTTATGGTAAGTGTACACAGCTGTACTTTGCCTATGTCGTAAGTTGTTGTTCCTTCGGCTTTTCCCGGTTAGGGGTCACCACAGTGGAACTCCGGTCCGCTAATGATTGGCAGTAGATTTTCATGGTGCCGAGGTGCCAGCTTGATGCCCAACCTTCAACAAAGGCACGCCCATTCACGCATGTCTTTTGAACGCCACTTGACCGTGGGGAGGACATGCAGATTTCACACAGAAGGCGCTCCAGCCGAGAATCAAACGTGAGAACCTCTTGCTGTGAGGTGACAACGCTACCACTGCACCATCGCAGCTATAAGTGATAATTCAATAAAGATGTTTCTTGTTTAAAAAATGTGGGCTCAAAATCCCCCAAGACCCCCATAATGTGCATGTGGTCTACTTGGGGGTGGCACATTTGGATGTCTCCTGTGCAGTTTGTCCTGCCTTCATTCAAAGAGCCCTTTCCAACAGGAGAAATAAGCTTATCCTGAAGGGTCTGCTGCTTACAGATCCAGAGACTTCTAAAACCAAAAAGCTGACTTATAAATCCTTCCACTCCAAGGAGTCAGTGTCAGAAAAGCAACTCATCTCTATACTACCTATGTGGTGTATTTGCTTGTAGATGAAGGAAATGTTTATAGTACTATATGCATGGCTTTTGGCATATTTTTGTCTTTCCAGCCTTCCTATCTGGGGGCACCTGACATCTGGGGCAAGAAAAACTGAAGAAAATGGTGTTGGTTGCAACTTTTATACCCCTGGCACACTGACGTCGGGGAAGGAGCGACAGCAACTGACGCCGGACCAAGATTTTGGAACTCGGGCCGACTGCGGGTCGCCTGCCAGCAGGATAACCCAAGTGTAATGACTGCAACAGTGAATATACTTGAACATCTACATTTATGGTAGGTACACAACTGTACTTTTCCTGCCTTTCCTGTAACTAGTCTAGTCCAGATACAGATTTACTGTATCCAGGACTGTTTGTAAGCTTCTGAGCCCCCAAGCCTTTTGGTATTAGAGGGAAGCCTTCTAGATTATCAGTGGGAGTGATAAGCACTAGGTAGCCTATCTACCACAAGAGTGGTTTCTGGCCCAGAAATTGTAGTATATTGACCGTTTGGGGCAGTTTTTCCATCTCTTTCAACTTTCTAGTTTAAAAGCCTACTTTGCGCTTTTCCTGCCTTTCCTGTAACTAGACTAGTCCAGATACAGATTTGCTGTATCCGGGACTGCATGTAAGCTTCTGAGCCCCTCAAGCCTTTCTGTGTTGGAGGGAAGCCTTCTAGATTATCAGTGGGAGTGATAAGCACTAGGTAGCCTATCTACCACAAGAGTGGTTTCTGGCCCAGAAATTGTAGTTTATTGGCCATTTGGGCAGTTTTTCCATCTCTTTCAACTTTCTGGTTTAAAAGCCCACATTTGTGCTTGTTTCCCACCTTCCTTGTAACTAGTCTAGTCCAGATGCAGATTTGCTGTATCCAGGACTGTTTGTAAGCTTCTGAGAGGTGCCAGAGTCTGCTCTTCATTTTTTCCCTTAGATCTACAGTTTTCTCCTCTCCTGCACGTTTACTAACTTATTAGTCTTGCACTTTACCAGACTTCTTGTAGCAATTATTGTAGCACAAAAAAGTGCTACCAGCACTAAACATTCTACAAGGAAACAGCTCCAGTACTTATTATTAATGCCCACCCCTCCAGGCATGTCTAAAGGTCAGTCCCCTGTGCATTTTCCTATTAACCTGGTGAACTTGGGCATCCTGAGGCAATGTAGCAACTGCCTCATGTACACTGACAACCCTCCCTTCTTACCTCCCAACACTCAGACTTGCGAGAGATGCACTTATATATCCAAATTGGAAGCCATGCACTCTCCGGCCAAGACTGGAATAGCTGGTCAAGAGGAGAATGTCAGCACTTGCACTACACCACATGGAACACATAGCCTTCCAGAACACACACCAGCACTGCCTTTACATAAAAACACAAACAACACACCACCTTCGCGGAGGCTGTCAATCAAAGTCTACCCAAACAGCAGAGACCTCCAAGGCAGAAACGCACTCGACCACCACAACACAACACTTAATCACGAGACACACAACCCTCCTAAACGGTGTGCCACTCAACCAAAGCCCCTAAGGCAAAACAGCATGCCCAACACACTAGTCATAGGTGATTCGATAGTGAGGCACACTGATGTCCCACTCATTAGGTTGAACAGGGAGAAGGTAACAGTCGGCTGCCTGTCAGGTGCCAGGATCCGCCACATACCCCATGCACTCAGGTCCCTCAGCAGCAGGTACAAATATGACCCTGTCATTGTACATGTGGGTGTGAATGACCTGAGACGTACCTCCCTGGACTACATGAAAAGAGACATGGAGGAGCTCTCGGATTATGTAGCCCAGGCAGGTATGACCCTAGCCCTGAGCAGCATCCTACCATCACCCAAAATGATACCACAATACAAGCAGAAAATGATTGATTTCAACAATTGGCTACGTTTCTGGTGTCATTCTAAGGGGATCCAGTATTTGTCTGCCTGGAATGACATGAATGACCGATCTCGATGCTTTGCCAGAGATGGCCTGCATCTGCCACCCCTGGGCTTCCGGATACTGGCCAAGGCTCTTGCCATCCCTATAGTGCCTTTTTAGGCGGCAATCCAAAGACCAAATTACCACCGTAACAGCTACAAACAAATGCAATCTGAGGGTCATGCTGCTCAATGCTAGAAGTCTAAATCTCAAAATGCACTCGCTCGAAGCACTCCTTAAAATGGAGAACATCGGCGTTTGTGCCGTAACAGAGACCTGGTTCAAGGCAGCAGAAAGCACCCCTACCAGGCTATAACTCATTCCACACCTTTTGGCCCCAGAACTTGGACCGAAGCTCCAAAGGCAACGGTGTTTCCATATTCATAAAGGATGTGCACACCTCCAGACTAGTAGCTCAACATAACTCATCTGAGATACTTCAGGTGCAGCTAACATTGGGTAAGACAACAATTCAGGTCGTAGCTTGCTATAGGTCCCCAGCCATGTCCCAAGACTCGCACTGCACGTTCCTAAGCACCCTGGAGAATATTAGGGTCCAACCTAACATTGTCATACTGGGTGACTTCAACTAACCCTCCATTAACTGGGAAAACTACTCACGTACCAATACATTTCCTGGAATTCATTAATTCCAGTGCCCTGGACCAGCTCATTCTGATCCCCACTGAGGTAGCAACACCCTTGACGTGGTTATTACTAACATGGGCGACTGTTGCTCTACACCAATAGTAAACTCCTCCCTGGTTAGATCCGACCACAAACTAATCACCTTGGAAATCCACCCCTGCAAAGGTAGCCACCATGAAAAACTTCTCCAAAGCTAACTTTGGGCTCCTATAAACAGAGGTGGCTAATTTCACAGCACCCATGCAAATGGAGATCAGTTGCATGACCGCCGAATCATACACCAATGCACTGTACGAACACGTACACAAATGCATGTATCTCCCCCTACGCAACAGAATCAAAATGCTCTCCTCCAAAAAAAGGAAGCCAATCTGGTGGTCCCCTGCCATAAATAAACTCTACAATAGAAGGATGAAACTGATGCGGTATAAGGTGAAGTCCCAAGACTGTAAAACCTCCCTTATCAGCCTCAACAAAAAGTTGAGATCCCTCATCAAATCCTCTAAAGCTAGCTATGAAAACAGAATTGAAGCAGATAGTAATGAAAACCACAAGGCCTTCTATAGTTAGGTAAAGAATCTCCACTGCAATACCCAGGTTTGCTCAGAGCTGTTGCACAATGGCACCTCCTATACTGAGCCAATAGATATTAACAGTATACTGGCTGACAGATTCAGTGCCAGCTTTACCCCTCTCTCCCCCACCAAAGGACCAGTCACAATACCAGTAGATTGCCAGGCACCCAGTATTACTGCTGCACAGGTTAAAACAGCACTGTCCAAGGCCAAGAATACAGCATCTATGGGACTTGACAATATCCCTGGCTGTGTTCTACATGAACTACAGAGTAAACTGGCACCTCACCTGCGTGCCCTGTTCAATCACAACCTCACCTCAGGCTTTGTCCCTACCAAATGGTGCACTGCTACAGTTATCTCTCTCTACAAAGGAGGCGTGACTACAGACCCTGGGAACTATCGCCCCATTAGCCTGATGAGTCTGATATGAAAAGCTGTGGAACGCATCATCATGGACCTAATAAACAAGGATATAGGGAATCTCCAAACTCTGAATCCCCCACAGTTTGGTTTTGTGAAGGGCAGATCATGCCTACTCAACTTGATTGACTTCTTTGAGTCAGTCACCAGAGCTGTGGATGGAGGCAAGGTGGTTCATACAGCCTACCTTGAGCTGGCCAAGTACTTTGATACAATTCCCCACTCGGAAATCATACAAAAACTCACTAAGCTAGGCATCAACCCCTATATCACTAGGTGGGTTGCAAACTGGCTCACAAGTAGAACCCACAGTGTGAAAAGTAGCTGACTCCAAGTCAGACTGCCGACCAGTCACGATTGGAGTCCCAAAGGGATCAGTCCTGGGTCCTCTCCTGTTTGGTATCTACTTCTCTGAAGTCCAGGCCAACATGAAGGGACTCTAGCTGACAAAGTTCACAGATGATTGCAAGTTGGGAGCTATTATTAACTCCCCGAGTAATGCTGACATCCTACAGAAAAGCCTCACTGAGACCAATGACTGGTGTCAGAACCATGGCCTTAAGCTCAATGCCATAAATGCCGAAAAATGTGCCGTTTTTGGCACTGTAGTGTGTTCTTGGAGTTGGTATATTTAAGTAGGGGGTGGGGGGGCAAAGCCCCCCACTTAATGTAATGTTTAAAGTGTTTTTTTTTTTTTTTTTTTTATGTTGGAACAGCGATTTTTTTCCCTTGGAAAAAAAAAACACTGTTCTGACAGTTCGACATTGGGGCCGTTTTTTTTTTGTTTTTTTTTTTATGTTGGAACAGCGATTTTTTTTCCCTTGGAAAAAAAACACTGTTCTGACAGTTCGACATTGTAAGCTTTTGCTTACATAGGGTCGATTAATCACCGTTCACTTTTTTAAGTGTTCGGTGATCTAATATAGACCCGGGAAAATCCCGGTTCCCATGAATTATCACATCGATGGTAGTCCACTGAACACAGAAGGCGTTATAAGAGATCTGGGAGCGCAGGTTGACATCAACTTCTCTTTTGACCACCACATTGCCACTGTGGACAGAAAGTCCTTCTGTGTGGCACATGTCATTATTAAGGGTTTTGCATCCAGGAAGAAAGAGGTCATTGTCTCCCTCTACTCTTCTCTCATTAGGCCAGTCAATGAGTACAATGCCCCATTTGGCATGTACCTCACTAGACACCTGCAACAACGGGAGAGGCCGCAAAAGTACCCCACAAAGAGGATCCTAGGCCTTAAACATTTGTCCTATATGAACAGACTAAAAAAACTCCCAACTATTCTGTGTCTGATATTGCCTACTTAGAGATGATCTCTGCTTGACTTTCAAAGCCATGTCTGACCCAGCTCTGTTAGAAATGCTACATCTTAAGAAATCCCAATCCCTCAGCACCACACGCTCCAGAGACCTCAACCTCATTACCTCAATCAACAGAACATGCCGGAGGGACAGGTTCATAACACAGAGATTGCCCATGCTATGGAATAGACTTCCCATACATGTCAAGCAGAGCACCTTACTGGCCCTACTCAAGAGAAATCTTGATGATTGGATGGGAAATAGAAACTTCACCCCAGGGATCACACCAGTGGCTTTACTCAAAAGAGGCACTGGGAACTAAGGTCAGGTGGCATGATGGCAGGGTAATCCTGTGGGCTAGGCTTGTAAAAACCCCAGGGTCATTAGCCTAGTACACACCTATGAATCTAATGAGTCTGCCATGTCAGCTGCTGACTCGGAAGATGGCGAGGGTTCCCCATGATCTCCTCTCAAAGATGTTTCTTTCAGAGAAATCCTGGAACTCATGAGACAGAGAGTATCCTGGCCCACAGAACCTCTCTATATGAGGCAGTCGTTTTTGAGGAATATAGAATGACTCCATCTACTTCCTGAGTGGTTCCACCAGCTAATAAGATTGTGGAGCTAGCAGTCAAAAAATCATGGCAGGAGCCAGATTCCTGTGAGCCTGTCCCAAAAAAGCCCCCAAAAATCCTCAGCCCCCCACAAAGACAAACTTTTCTGTGCAAAGCCTCTACCAGTAAACTGTGTCATTATCATGGCAGCCACCAAAAAGTGTTGACAGAGGACTGTTCCATCCATCCAACAAGGAGTCTAAGGCTTTGGATAGATTGGAGAAGTAGGTGTATGCGTTTTGGTCCTTCTTGATACAAGTCATAAACTGTGCTGCACATATGACCAGGTTCCAGAGGGATCTAGCACAATGAGCCATTTCCATTTTGAAGAATCCTATCATTGCAGGAACAGCTTATGACCACTCTGATGACAATGTCAAAGATTACTAGTATAATCATGCGGTTACTTCATAATATGGAGGATCGATCAGCCAGGACATCTGGAGCAGGCATAGTCATGAGGCGGCACACCTGGCTCCGCTTATGTGATTTTGCAAACCACTTTAAAGCATCCTTTACTAACTCACCCTTCGTAGGTACCACCTTGTTTGGTAAAAGAACATATGTAGAAGAGTGAACAGGACGGCAAGACACTGTTTGTGGTAGGAGTGAGGTTCTAGTCATCTCCGTGCATTTTTTTAGAAACTAGAAAGGGTCTCATTCACTGTGGTTTAGAAAATTGTGCCATCACCACGATTCCTAACGGATACCTAAGGCCATTTTTGGATAGACAGCCTCAGAATCACCAAAGGCTTGCCTGGCTGTTCCACTCAGGGGACAGTCTGAGGATGCATTTTTTTAGCTCAATCCTGGTTCACCATCACCAGAGACAGATGAGTAAGAGAGATAATATCCAGAGGTTAATGGACTGTATTTTGGAAAAGCCCCAAAAAACACAATACCCCCTGCTCAATGTCCCACCCAATCAGGGAAAGGCCTCTGTATGAGTTGTTTATTCTCTGCTGGAAAAAGGAGCCATCCATAAGGTCCCACCAGACCAGCATGGGTCAGGATTTTACTTGTGATTCTTTTTGGTTCCAAAAAAGACAAAGGTCTGTCCAACTCTGGACCTTAGCTTTCTGAACAATTATGTCAAAAAGATCTGCTTTCAAATGGTAACAGTGCAGTTTATTCTTCTGTGTCTTCAGAAGAAAAATGGATGTGCTCTGTAGATCTCCAGGATGCTTACCTCCACATAAAAGTATGGAAGGAGTCCAAGGGTTTCCTACATTTATGATTAGGAGCATTCATTTCAGTTCTGAGCCCTTATTTGGTCTTACCACAGCCCCCAGGATATTCACCAAGTGCATGACTTTAGTTGCAGCTCATCTACGGTTACAGGGATTCAATATTTTCCCATAGCTAGATGACTGGCTCCTGGCTGCCACTTCAAGAGAGTTTCTTCTTCAGGTGAAGGAGTATTTACTGCATCTTTGTACAAGGCTAGGCATCACAGTGAATTTACCCAAATCCAATCTTGAACCCACTCAACGGATAGTGTTTCTGAGATGCCACCTTGACACAATTACCCAGATTACACTGCCACAAGACAAACCACATAGTTAAAGATAGCAGTTCAGACATTATTTGAGAGAGCTATCATCATAGGACTAATAGTGGTGGCCATTCAAATAGTCCACTTCACCGTTATCATATGAGAATTCTGTAGTGAATGCTCCAAACTCATGGCCATAGAAACGCAATTCACTGTTGTATCCCATGAGAATTACACCATTGTGCAGGACTTGCCTGAAATAGTGGCTTCAATGACCACTAGTAGCAAAGGGAAGACCCTGCCAACTTCCCTGTCCAGTAGCAACAGTAACCACAGACACACATCCTCCCTTGGGTGGGGGGATGCATTATGAAGTGAGAATGGTCCAAAGTTTGTGCTCAGAATCAGAAGTATGCCTACACATCAGCTTACTAGAGATGAGGGCAATTCTTCTTGTATTACAGGAACTTCAGAACTGGCTTCCAGTAGGAATGATAAGCATTCAGACAGACAACATGACAGTATTTTCTTAGATCAGCAAGTGGGGGGAGGGCAGATCTTACCCACTTTGTCAAGAAGCCATGCAACTATGGCAGTGGCTGATGGCATTTCACAGATTTCTTATTGCAATACATTCCCCTGGGAGACTCAATGATCTAGCGGACAGGGTAAGCAGAAATCTTCTCCTTCCTCACAGTGGTCTCTAAATCCATTGATAGCATGGAAGATTTTCCATTGCTGGGGCATAACATGCTGTGATCTGTTTGGATCTCCTTACAACACTAAGTGTAACAATTACTTTGCTATTCTCCCTCTTCAGGGGCAGAACCTCAGGGAGTCTGTCATATTGTTGGCCTCGGGAACTGTTGTACGCTTAGTCCCAACCCTTCTCATATCAAAATTCATACAGAAAGTCATTTGGTGCAAGACAACAGTCATTCTCTTTGCCCTGTTTTGGCCCAGACAGATTTGGTTCTCTCTCCTAACTCAGTATGTGATGAAACTCCGTTGGTCCTTTGACCCAGTTTGGGATCTGATCTCACACCTGTCCAGGAAGCCTCACCCAGACCTTCCCAACCTGAAACTCACTGCTTTGGCTTCATCAATTCCATTGATGACACAGAAATCTATCTTTCTTTCTACCATTATACATATTCTTGCAGCCTCTCAGAACACTTAATTGCAAGGTGCATCATAGAAATGGAAACGGTTTGCTGAACCTTTCTTAACTCCAGTGGCTCATGTGCTGAAATTCCTGTCTTCCTTGTTTATGAAAGGATCAAGTTTATCTATTTCCTCATTCCATAATGGTTTTCAGAATGCTTCCTCCGCTTCCCATAAACTATATAAAACCTTTCTCAAAGGGATGTTTCATTTAAGACCTCCCATTAAAGACCTGGCTCTTCCCTGCGATTTGAGATTTGTTTTGGAAGCATTGACCAAACTTCCATTTAAACCTGCTGTTTTTGCAGATCTTAAATATTTGTCCTGGAAAACAATATTGGTGTCTGCCACATAGCCAGGATGGTTTTGAACTGCATACTTTATCCTCTGTTTTTCCATACATCATGTTCCATAAGGATAGTCACCCTTTGAACCAGTCCTTCCTATCTGCCTAAGCTGGCTTCTACAAGTAATCGTTCTCAGCCTATATATTTACTAACATTTTTCCCAAACTACCAGAACAAAGGAGAATGCATGCTACACACTTTGGATATGCAGTTAGCTTCCATTTTATTTGCAAAGGACTGCCCCTTTTAGTAAGGCTGGGCAGCAGTTTTTCTCCTTCACACATAACAAACTGGGTAAAAAGGTTTCCAAAGTTTGTTTCCAGATGGCTGTCTGATTGTATTACATTTCTTTATTATTCTGAAAATAAACCATTGCCCACAAAAACAAAGGCACATTCAACCATAGCAATTACTACTCAACAGCTCTTTTCAGGAAAGTGTTTTTGGATGAAATTTGTCAGGCTGATGCATGGTCTTCTACACGTATGTTTGTAGAGCACTATAAGCTGGACTGCATGTCCAGAGCTAGGGCATCCTTTGGGGCTTCCATCCTCAAAGGGCTCCTTGCATGTGGCCAGCCAGGGTTCAAGTATCTGAGGATTCTGACCAGTATGTTGTACTGGATGGACTGGAATGAAATGCTGTATTGTTTATGGTAAGTACATAACTTTAATTTCTTTATATAAGAAAACAAAGCCAGGAAACCACTACTTTCCTAGGACTGGTTTAGTATAGTTGCACAGTGTTTAGGGTGTGTTTTGTATCATTGAATGGCCACATTGTCAGATGTCATCTCATCGACACTGCAGGCTGTTGAACTGTTCTGACTTAGATCACATTACAGTAGGAATCAGTAAATTTGCTGTTTCCCCACTGTAGTATGATCTCGGAGTTGGTGTATATAAATAGCAGAGGGTGTGGGGGTTTGACAGCCTGCATTGTCAATGAGATGATGCTTGACAATGTGGCTGTTCGATGATGTGACATAGATCCCCAATATTTATTTATCATCCATAGAATATTTGTGAAGTACATTAGCATGTTAAAACAGGGGAGTATGCAGTACAGTTTGCTAAGACATTTATTTTGCTGGAGAAAATAGTCCTGTTGTGCCTTTATAAAGTGAGGATTGTAAATGTTTGTTGTATATATTTGTGTGACTGTCTGCCTGTCCAAATTCTTTGTGTATCTGTTGTGGGTTTTACTTTCTTTTTTCTACCTTGTCATCCACTTCGAGGGCTATTAAAGTCAAAATGTTCTTGTTAAGCTGAATGATTCAGAAGAGAAGTTATTTCCCAGTTATGGTATGTAGATGTGGTCATGATAAAACTGAAACACATGGTCTCATCTATTGCATTGTCAGTTGTACTGAATGCACTATTAAAGACCTTTGTGTCATTATGCATTTTTGACATGGCTTGCTGACATGCTTATTTCTTTTGGAGAAATTTGTGTATTTGTTTCTTTTGTAGAAATTCATGTATTTTTAGACAGTTTGCTGAAATATTTGTTTATATCGGAGAAATTACTCTGTCTCCTTTGATGCTTTCATAAACTATGCTTTGAAAACTTCTTTGTATGTACATTTGTCTGTCTTGCCAGGGTCTTTCTTTGGTTGGATCTTTGTGAATGCTAGGGTACCTTTGCTTTCTTGGTTATTTAGGACTAAAAGACAGACTTATAAACTAAATGTTTCAGAATCGAAATCATCTCCTACTTGTAAGTGCAGGCACAGAGGGTAATGCCCTGACTGTCACCCAACCAACTTGGTTTTAATAGCCCAGGTACTTGAAGAGCTGGTCGTGGACAGAACCTACTCACCTCTGTTGGGAGGAGAGAGTTGAGGGGTACTTGGCTGAAATTTAAGTTCCACATTGGAATCCCTTGGGGACTTTTAGAATTACCATAATTAATTGCCTTTAAGGGGGCAAGGCATTTCAGGAGATGGGTCTATATCCCTTTGTCGAATCTCACATCAGCGAATACCTCTTTGTTGGACACCTATTAATCGAAGCTCCTAATAAGCGAACGGACACTTCAGCAAATTTTTTTCATAGGGCAAACCTAACGGTAGCCACCCTAGCGAATTTGAACAAAATCATAAAACTTAACATCTACCCACACACCCCTCCTAACTAAGTATTCCAACTTCAAGATCACACTACAGTGGGGAAAGGGCAAATTCCTGATGGTGGCTTGCCATTTTCTTGCCCTAAGAAAACTTCCGCTGAAAAGACTGTTCGCTGAATAGGAGTTTTGATAAATAGTTGTTAGAAGATTTATTTGCTGATGTGGGATTCAATGTGATGTAGACCTGAGGAGATATTTGTCATAGAAGCAAGAGACATGTCCTGGTGCACAGTTATTGCACATCACTTCATGAGATATAGTTGATATGCTCAAAAGAGAAACTAGTAAGTCCAGGTGAAACCCCTCCCCCACCCAGATTTCCTGACTAGGATGACAGGGGTCTATATCAGAACATCGAAGTATTAAAACTTCGAATGTTCTGATATCGAACACTATTCAGCAAACACTAAGAATAGCGAAGCTGCAGAACAGCAAATTCTTTCCTCGGGAAAGAATTTGGTTGGCCGTTTCTGTGGCTTCGCTATTCTTAGCGCTGTGGTGGAAAGTTACGGGTTGGGTTCAGGTAAGTGTGCGATTGTTTGTACATTAGGGTTGGGACGGGTTAAGTGAATTAGGGTTAGGGCGCAGGTTAGGCGTGTGTGCGAAAGTGACAGACTTTAGGGTTAGGGGCAGTTTAAGTGGGTTAGGGTTAGGGCGCGGGTTAGGTGAGTGTGCGATAGTGTTACGGACCTTAGGGTTAGGGTTTGGGTTAAGGTAAGTGGGTAGATAGTAGTGTATGTTTAGTTTAGTGTAGCGTTAGATGTAAGAATTTAAGTGTATGTGTGTGGTTGCTGTTTGTTTGATGTGCTTGTATTGTGTGCATGTGTTTCGGAGCAGCAAATATTTTCCATGAGATATTTTCATGTTTAGATGTTTTGGGGCCGATGAAATAGCGTTCGCTGTTTTCATCTTTCGATAACGTGATATAAATGCGGATGACAGCACTGCCCTCACTACCCACCCCCCCTCACCCATAAGAAAAACAAATAGGATGTAGGGATCTCACTTTCTAGGGAATCAGCAGGCCAGTGGGGTAGGTGATGGGGGGGTTTGATAGCCACTGGGAAACCAAGAGTTAAAATAAATCAATAACAACAAAAAATCATCTACTTACAGATTGCCAGTGAATTCACTGAGGTTTGGGGTTGGCATAATCATTAAGGTGTTTACCTCACAGACACAAGGTACAAGATTTGATTTTCACCTTTGAAGGAAATTACCTAGGCTTAAAATCGTCCAAAACGGAAGCTAGGCTAGTACTTACTTTGCTATGAAGAAGGAAACATGCCCATGTCAAGTAGAGTCTGGCTACATCATTGCAGATGTGTGTGTGTGTATCTGTGTGCATTTTTGTACCAATGTACTGAAACACTCCTCTTTCCCCCCCAAGGGAAGTTTACATATATCCCATGATTCCTGTATAAAGGGAAGTTTGAGTATTTTTTCAGCTTCTCTCTGGCTTGCTCCTTTTTGTCTGCTGTGGGAATTATTGTTTTTATGCCCTGCAGTGAGTTTAGTAGCACTGAATGTGTTCTTTAAAGCTGAAGGTTTCAGAACAAAAGTAATTTTCAATTATGGTATGCTGATGGGGTCATTATAAGTCCAAAGCGTGTCCATATGTAGTATAGACTGGTTTGTTGATCTGAATCCGTTTGTAATGATCTGTCCCGCAGTATGCATTCCTGAGCCAGTGTGCCGAAGCTTTGTTCTCTTTTCAGGAAACACTGAAACACAGGGTGTTATGCATTTTATTGGAAGATTATAGATTTTACAGGACAACCCTTCTCAAGACTTCAGACTTATAGCTCTTCATTAGGATCCAATATAGTGATACTGGCTTGTGCCTGGCAGGAAAAAATCATGATTTCTATCTCACTGGCTGAAAGGAGTTATTTCAAAATACCAGATTAAAAAAAAAGTTAGTGCAGATCTTAGATGTTTTGCCATCTATTTTTTAAACACACATGCACGTGCGCACACACACACACACACACACACACACACACACACACACACACACACACACACACCCCTCTGTCTTGGGAAACTGTGTCATATGTCTGAATTCATGGCTGAACATAAAACAAAGATCCTTCTTTTGTAATCGAGTAGTGCTAATATGAGGTTATCTATCATGAAATTTAATGGGAAAATAAAATACAGTAAACAGAAATATTCAAGAAGCATAGTTGTTGCCATGTAATAATTTATTAGTTTTAGCATGAAATGTATGTGAGCTAAAGATTTAGTTAATTTGGAACAAATGAGCAGGACTGCAACAGGAGTAAGTTGCTAGCTTGTACTGTATGTTTCTTCTAAATAAGGATTGTGGGTAGGTGTGCAGCCCACGATCTGGTTATAAAACACTAAAAGAAACGTGTCTCCATTGTGCAGTTAGGATGCAGTACAGATCTCTGCTCCAGCTATCAGGTAACAACAAGAGAAAGAAAAAGTAATTTTCCATCACAAGAGTGATTTTAGCTAAGATCAGGATATATATGTATCACATTGTCAACACTGTATCCCAGCTGGGACAATTCATGTATGTAGTTTATCAGGATAGTACACTGAGCACAATCCACCATTTGTAAGCACAGCCCATTGCCAGCTGTTAGTCTTAAAATATTGTGCTTATTAAGCTGTTGCTAAATGTTGAGCTTATGGCTGTTGGTATTACACTTAAGAATAAAATACCATTGCCTGTCTCTTTGTGCAAATAAAATTTAAGTGCCAGCACTACAGAATACCCCAGTAGTGTTTTTTGTGTCATTACTCTGAGAAACTCAGCATTTGGGGAAACTTGCTTAAAATCACCATTTCAATATATACATTTTTGCCACTCAGTATTCCTAACATGTCCACTGTTAGTTGCTTTGGAAAGAAATATTCCTGAGTGCTATGTCTTATAAAAGTCATGTGTACATATGTACACATAACAACGTTTAAATAATTAATGAGCTTGATCTCAAAAGTTTGTCTTTATAGTTGTGCTTACAGACATTACATTTTTTAATTTTTTGTGGTCCCCAAATGCACTTCACCATTGGCTTCCTCATGGACCACCCATACATCTCCGTCTCCCTCTGTGGTACTATCCTCATATAGGAAGGGAGTCAGGAATCTATAGACAAGGTGACAGGGATACAACTTCTCACCCAAAGTGGGGCTGCCAGTGGATCAGGAAGTCTATTTCAGACCCAGAGGAGGGACGAGACATGTTGGTCCTCTGCAGATTCATCCTGTAGTGCACGTTCTTTTCATGGGTAACCCTGTTCCTCACTGATGAGCTCAGTGAAATCACTAAGCAGGTGTTCAGTGGCACTTGTGAGAGCCATCACATTTTCCTCCATGTCTGCCCCCCCTCTACCTACAGCAACAGCTCAGCATCGCAGACCTAGTGTTACCTCTGACACTCACATACCAAATACACCCCTAGCACTTCCTATTCCCCCACCCCACCCCTGACAAAGGTGAATGGTCACCATCCCTTCACTCGTATCTCATTCAGAGTAACTCTTCAAGTGCTAGGGCTGCTAAATGAACCCAGATTGTCTGGGTTATAGTCAGAAGCTTCATCCCCCTATGCCACAGAGCATGATGATTTACAGAAATTATATGGAAGAACCTTGGTTTAATTTCTTCAAGTGTTTTGAGTTTCTAATACCATGACAGGAATGGACTCCATTCCTAAGTCAAAGTATGATTAAACTTCATTAAATTAGTACTGTTTCAGTCTTTGATGTTAGCCAAAAGTGCTCTTCCCAGCACCTGTAATGTGCCCAGAACTGGCTACTTCTGCAGTTTATACGGAGTTACAGTTATTGGTAGCATATCTAAATACAACTGTAGAATCTTTTTCATGAGACCTATTGCTCCTACTACTATTGGAACTGCCTGGGTACCCTTCTTCCACATTGCTTACATTTCTGCCTGCAAATCCTGGTATTGTATGACTCTCTCTCTCTCTCTCTCTCTCTCTCTCTCTCTATATATATATATATATGTGTGTGTGTGTGTGTGTGTGTAAGACACTGTAATTCACTGGGTGTAGCAATTTTAGTGATCAAAGCTACTTTTGTCTTCTTTTCATGGACTACTGTATCTGTTTTTCTCACATCTATTTTTGAACTGTTGGTAATGGGTGATCCCATGTGATATAAACAGCATCATGCCCTGTAATGCTTTGTGGCTCGTGTTTCCAGTGGTTCTCAGCTACGTCAATATTATAATGTTTGTACAATCACCAATGCAATAGTCTTGTCACATTACTGTGAATTTCAGTATACAGGCCCTGTGCCATTAGTGTATCACACCCAGCAACAAGGTATGCAATTGTTTCTAGTTTTGTTTTACAGAACCTGCCTTTTGTCCGTTTCTCCCACATATTCAATGAACTTTATAAACCATTGTGTATGTAGTTTACTATCCTAGGCTGCCAATGTTCACCTTTCATCTTTTGGTTGAAGTTCACCTCTCCTTAACTATTCCTGGATCAGATCCTGTTCCACATAAGGTTGTTCCAGGAGCTTTCTGTACTTTCAACTGTATTTATGCCTTTTCCACATTTCCACATCACTTATCTGATCTTTCTCCTTATATTCTTTCATTTGTTGGCACATTCAGTTGCTGCCTGATTATTGTCTACTTATGATTTGATTTCCTTTCCCGCTTGACACAGATATGCTTCTGCTAAACTAAGCAGGGAAATCCTCTTAGACTTGTTCTCCTCATATTTTAAAACTTTCACTATGTTTTGATATGGTGAGGTCAGCAGATATGTATACAGTACTACGACTGCAGATCTACACATGTAATTAATTTCAAGGAACCCATACCCCCTTCAGAATGGAGAATATATAATCTTGGTATACACTGATTTTTATTTATCTTTTGAAAAGTGTGAAGCTTTTTTCTTGTTTTCCTGTCCAACTGATCCGTCACCCTAAAACTTTAAGTTAGAACAGGAAGAGCAAATTGGTTCATAGCTTGGAGTTTGTTCCCAGATTGTTTTGAGTATTAATTGTAATCTAAAATAGTCCTTACTTTTGTTCACATTTTATTGTTGACCCTTCATCAGTTCCCAAATATTCATGCACTCCCTCCTGCTCAAGTTCCTTTATCATATTCCTGTCCCAAACTGATATTTTCCAGGTCTGCAGCTTTCCTGCTTTAAATGTTGTTTTTGCACATTTATCAGGACCAAATGACATTCTTATATCATCTGAGAAAGTTTTGACAACTTGCACTTGTGTTTTCAGCTCCTCATCTAATGAACTATACAATTTTAAGTCATCCACAAAAAGAATAGAAGTCTTTACACTTTGTTTCTGAGAGCCAAATTGTATCTGTTAAGTAGACAGCTTAATGGGTTAAGGGCAAGACAAAACAGCAGCAGAGGTGGAGTCACTCCGTAATATCCCCCTTTGAATTTTTATCCCTGGGATAATAATACGTCTTTTATCATGGTTTTAACTGCAAAGTGGTTTGCCACTGTTTGATGGTTCCTGTTACGTAATTGATCAGTGTAAGGTGTATCCTGTACATCTGTAAGCATTCCCTCATCCATGAATGTGGGATGCTGTCAAATGCTTTTTTGTAATCTAGCCATGCCATACTTAGTCTTCCCCTTTTTACAATTCTCCATTGTGACTTTATTTAATAAATGATCCTTTGTTCTGCATGACATACTTTTGTTACCCTTCTGTTCTATTGTCATGATTGAGTTTTCTTCTAAATGACTATAAACTCTGCCGGCATCAATTAGTTTATACATTGTTGGAAGGATAGTAATTGGTCTATAGGTTCATAGGTTGGTACTAGGCTATTGGCACTAGGGCCTACACAAGCCTAGACATAATAATTCCCTGGCTATTTCTTCCCACAATATTTACTTCTCTGGACCCGTCTAACAGGGTGATTGACGTGATCCCATCGTCAAGGTTCCTTTTGAAGAGGGCCAAAGAGGTGCTCTACTTGACATGTATGGGCAGTCTGTTCCAGAGTCTGGGAAGTCTCTGGGTCAGGAACCTATCCCTCCAGCATGTTTTGTTCATTGTGATGACAAGGTTTAGATCCATGGAGCGTGTGGCTCTGAAAGATTGAGATTTCTTTAAGTGTAGCATGTCCAACAGCTGTAGGTTTGACATGGCCTTGTATGTTAAGCAGAGATTGCCTCTGAGTAGACGATATGCGGCAGAGTATAGGTGGAGTTTTTTTAGATGGTCAGCATAGGGCATCTGCTTTAGGCCTGTGATTCTTTTAGTGAGGTATTTCTGCAGCCTTTCCAGTTGTTGGAGATGTCTTGAGAGGTACATACCAAATGGAGCGTTGTATTCTATAAAGGGTCTAATGAGGGATGAGTACAGTGGGACAATGACCTCCTTTTTTCTGGATGAAAAGCCCTTAGTGATGAGGTGTGCCACATAGAAGGATTTCCTGACTGTTGTGGCGATGTGGTTATCGAAGGTGAGACCACTGTCCACCTGTGTCCCTAAGTCTCTTATCACACTTTCGATGTTTAGTGTACTGCGTAATAATTCACGGGTACATATTTTTTCCCAAAGGGGATAACTATACATTTCTTGGCATTGAGCTTGAGCCCATGGCTCTGGCACCAAGCATCTGTTTCTGTAAGGCCCTTTTGTAGAATATCCACATCATTTGGGGATTCAATAATGGCTCCCAGTTTGCAGTCATCTGTGAACTTTGTTAGCAAGTGTCCCTTAGTGTTGGCCTGTACTTCAGAGAAGTAGATGCCAAACAAAAGAGGTCCCAGGACTGAACCCTGAGGTACTCCACTTGTCACATATCTGGAGTTGGATTTGGAGTCGGCTACTTTTACAGTGTGGGTTCTGTCAGTAAGCCAGTTGGCAACCCATCAAGTTTTTAGGATAGCCTGCAGGTTCACTATTAAGGAGGAATATTATTTTTCCTGTTGTTAGTCAGGTTGGTGTCTGTTTGGGATGCGCATATAAGTAGCTCTTACGCAGGGCTAAATCTTTGTGTAAAGATGTTAATACTTTTAGCCAGAAATTAGGTACTGCATCTTGGTCTGGGGTTTTTCAGTCAGAAGCTTTTCTTAATTCTGTTTCAATTGTTGTCTCTGTTACTTCATTCCATTTCATATTCTGTACATTTGAACTTCTTACTGTTTCTTTTACTTCTATCCATTCAGCATCTTTATGTTCCACAGGGTGTTGATAGATATTTCTCCGAAATGTGTTTATTTCTCCTTTTATTGGTGGTGCTTCTATTCCTTTTGCTTTGTCTCCCAATTCTCTGTAAAACTTTTTTGGGTCATCAATGAATTGCTTATTGTGTACTTTTCCTTTATATTTATCTGCATATAAGTTTTCCTGCCTATACCGATATCTTTAGTTTATTATTTTCAATAGTGTATCCTGGTCTGTTCTGATACTGGGCATCACTTTTATCACATCTATTTTTCTAAGTATTTTTGTTGATCTGTTCCCTCTTCTATACTCTTCTAACAGTGACACTTCTTGTCTTGTTTTATCTTCTTCTTCTTTTGGCTATTCCCATTAAGGGTCATCAGGTGGATCAACTGTTTCCATTTCTTCCTGTCCTCTGCATCTTGCTCTGTCACACCAACCACCTGCATGTCCTCTCTCACCACATCCATAAACCTTATCTTAGGCCTTCCTCTTTTCCTGTTACCTGCAGCTTCATCCTTAGCATCTTTTTCCCAATATACTCTGCATCCCTCCTCAGCACATGTCCAAACTAACGTAATCGTGCCTCTCTGGCTTTGTCTCCAAACCTTCCAACCTGGGCTGACCCTCTAATATACTTATTCCTAATCCTGTCCATCCTCGTCACACCCAGTGCAAATCAACATTTTCAACTCTGCCACTGTCTCCAACCCATATAACATAGCTGGTCTCACTACCCTCTTGGAGACCTTCCCTTTCACTCTTACTGGTACTCGTCTGTCACAAATCACTCCTGACACTGTTCTCCACCCACACCATCCTGCCTGTACTCTCTTCTTCACCTCTCTTCCACACTCACCATTACTCTGAACTGTTGATCCCAAGTACTTAAACTCATCCACCTTCGCCACCTCTACTCCCTGCATCTTCACCATTCTTCTATCCTCCCTCTCATTCACACACATATATTCTATCTTAGTCTTGCTGACCTTCATTCCTCTTCTCTCCAGAGCATATCTCCACCTCTCCAAGGTCTCCTCCACCTGTTCCCTACTCTCACTACAGATCACAGTGCCATCTGCAAACATCATAGTCCACAGGGACTCCTGTCTGATCTCGTCTGTCAACCTGTCCATCACCATTGCAAATAAGAAAGGGCTCACAGCTGATCCTTGATGTAATCCCACCTCCACCTTAAACGCATCCATCACTCCCACTGCAAACCTCATGGCTGTCACACTACCCTCGTATATATCCTGTACCACTCTTACATACTTCTCTGACACTCCAGACTTCCTCATACAATACCACAACTCCTCCCTAGGCACCCTGTCATATACTTTCTCTTAAGTCCACAAAGACATAATGCAACTCCTTCTGACCTTCTCTGTACTTCTCCATCAACACTCTCAGAGCAAACATCGCATCTGTAGTGCTCTTTCCTGGCATGAAACCATACTGCTGATCACTAATCATCACCTCCCTTCTTAACCTAGCTTCCACTACTCTTTCCCATAACTTCATGCTGTGACTTATCAATTTAATCCTTCTGTAGTTATTACAGCTCTGCACATCAACCTTATTCTTAAAAATCAGTATGAAAACACTTTTTCTCCATTCCTCAGGCTTCCTCTCACTTTCCAAGATTTCATTAAACAATCTAGTTAAAAATTCCACTGCCATTTCATCTAAACACCTCCATGCTTCCACAGGTATGTCACCTGGACCAACAGTCTTTCCATTCTTCATCCTCTTCATAGCTGTCCTTACTTCCTCCTTGCTACTCCATTGCACTTCATGATTCACTATCCCCACATCATCCAACCTTCTCTCCCTCTCATTGTCTTCATTCATCAGCCCCTCAAAGTACTCTTTCCATCTGCTCAACACACTCCCTTGCTTGTAAGTATGTTTCCCTCATTATCCTTTATCATCTTTATCTGCTGCACATCTTTCCTAGCTCGGTCCCTCTGTCTAGCCAATCGGTACAGGTATTTTTCTCCCTCCTTAGTGCCCACCCTTTCATACAACTCTTCATACGCCTTATCCTTAGCCACCTCTCTCTTTGCCATGCACCTCATCTCCTTATACTCTTGTCTACTTTCTTCATCTCTCTGACAATCCTACTTATTCTTCGCCAACCTCTTTCTCTGTATACTCTCCTGTACTTCCTCATTCCACCACCAGGTCTCCTTGTCCTCCTTCCTCTTTCCAGATGTCACACCAAGCACCTTTCTAGCCATCTCTCTTACTAGCTCTGCTGTAGTCACCCAGCTATTTGGTAACTCTTCACTGCCATCCAGTACCTGTCTTAACTCTTCCCTGAACTCCACCTCACAATTACCCTTTTTCACTTTCCACCATTTGATCCTTGGTGCTGCCCTCACACTCATCCTCCGCTTCTTGATCACCAGTGTCATCCTACAAACTACCATCCTATGCTGCCTAACTACACTTTCCCCTGCCACCACTTTACAGTCTCCAGTCTCCTTCAGACTGGCCCTTCTACATAAGATATAATCCACCTGTGTGCATCTTCCTCCACTCTTGTATGTCACCCTATGCTCCTCCCTCTTGTTAAAATACGTATTCACCACAGCCATGTCCATTCTTTACGCAAAATCCACTACCATCTGACCTTCTGCATTCCTTTGCTTAACACTATATCTACCCATCACTTCCTCATCCCCTCTGTTCCCTTCACCAACATGCCCATTGAAATCTACGCCAGTCACCAGTCTCTCACCCTTGGGTGCAGTCATCACCACTCCATCCAACTCACTCCAAAATTTTTCTTTTTCATCCATCGCCCACCCAATTTGTGGAGCATATGCACTAATAACATTCATCATTACACCATCAATTTCCAGCTTCATAAGCATCACTCTATCCGACACTCTTTTTTCACCTCCAAAACACTCTTAGCATATTCTATCATCAGGATAACCCCTACGCCATTTCTCCTCCCATCCACACCATGATAAAACAATTTGAACCCATCTCTGATACACCTAGCCTTGCTCCCCTTCCATCTGGTCTCTTGCACACACAATATACCAACCTTCCTTCTGTCCATCATATCAGCTAGCTGTCTCCCTATACCAGTCATACTGCCAACATTCAAAGTTCCGACCCTCACTATCACAGTCCTAGCCTTTACCTGCCTTCGGGCATGCCTTCCCCCTCTTCTTCTCCTTCGGCCAACAGTAGCCCAATTTCTGCCAGCACCCTGTTGGCCAACAGTACTGGTGGCGGTCGTTGTTAACCCGGGCCTTGACCGATCCAGTATGTATATCTGTACTGTTGTCCGCATGTATGATTTGGCAAAAGTTTATGCCGGATGCCCTTCCTGACGCAACCCTCCCCATTTATCCGGGCTTGGGACCGGCACAAAGAAATGCACTGGCTTGTGCATCCTGATGGCATTTGATTTCTTCCCTTTCATTCCCTTATTGTCCTGTGATTTTGTAGTAAGACTTTTATCTATTAATATAGCTGCACAGTAACATATCCTGTTTACGTCTGTTATATCACGTGAACTTCGACCACGCAAACTTCTACCACTACAGGGTGCTAAAGACTTTCTCTTTCTCTCTATGTGTGTGTGTGTGTGTGTGTGTGTGTGTGTGTGTGTGTGTGTGTGTGTGTGTGTGTGTATATATATATATATATATACACAGAGTCTAGGACACATGCTTGACTAGCATTTGTCCGAATCACAAAACATCGAACACACATACACGAAAGCGCTTAACATCGAAAAGCGCTTCTGTGTATGAGTAGTTAAAAAAAAATCTACGTTTCTGCAGGGGGGTGCATCCCCCCCACACCCCCTACTTTATTATTCTCACTCTGAGATCGCACTATAGTGGGGGAAAGGGACTTTTCCCTTACCCGCACTGTAGTCTGATCTACAAAACAGGCACACATACATGGAAGCGCTTGTCGATGTTGAGCGCTTTTGTGTATATGTGCTCGATGTTTTGTGATTCGGACATATGCTAGTCGAGCATGTGTCCGGATCCCATATATAGATATAGATATATATACATATATATATATATATATATATATATATATATATATATATATAGTTACACTTTATAATGTCAAAATACTGAAATTTAGAATTTCAGTGTCTCGAGACTATAAAGAGGAATTTTTAAAATAGCGAATTTGAATATCTCTAATTTGCGGTTATGGCTTTACACTTCATTACGTCTGGTGTTTTCTGTGGATGGTGTATGGTTTTGTGTTTGGATGTAGGTGCGATTTAAGATAAGTAAGTGTTTTGTAAGGGTTTTGGGTGGAAGTTTGAATGTATGTGCGTGTGTTTGTAAGTTGTACATGTGGGTTAGGGTGGGTAGGTGAAAGTGTGAGTGTGTAAGTGTTGGATGTGTTGGTGTTTATATATGTGTGATGAGTGTGTCTGTGTGCGAGGGACTGTGGAATGTCTGGGTGGGAGTTTGCTGTCTTTTCCTGTTTGTGCAATCTCGGAGTTAGTATATATAAGTGGGGGGAGGCATAGCCCCCCACATGGGGTGTGCAGGGGGGCTTGCTTATATGTAGTGTAGGTTTGTTTGTGTTTTTGTGTTTGTGTGTGTTTTGTTTGTTGTGGTGTGGGTTGGATTATGTTTGTGTTGTGTGGTATATGGTGTGTTTGTGCATGATTTTCTGTTTTTGGGTTTCAGGATTTGGAACATCCAACTTTATGGTCTCCAAATACTGAAATTCGAGATTTCAGTATTTGAGATTATAAAGTGACTATATATATATATATATATATATATATATATATATATATATATATATATATATATATATATATATATATATTCACTTCAGAGTCTCTAAAGCCCAAAATCTTGAATTTCAAAATACTGAGACCAAAATCTCTGAAGCTCAAAATGCTAAAAACTCAAAACACTGAATCTCATAATGTCAAAAAAAACACAGGACACCAACACTTAATATATTCCAGCACAAATACATACAGAAACATATTACACTTCTCCAACTATAAGCAGGGGGACAAGCCCTCCCACACCCCCTACTACTTAAGTATATCAACTCCAAGATCGCACTACACAAACAAAATGGCAAACATACCATTACGTGCTTCATAACTGCCTGTTATAACCTTAGTCATGTTTTCTTCTAACTTGCTATACTACAACATAACTCATCTTAGTGTAGTGAAGTGCGATCTCTGAGTTGATATATTTAAGTAGCAGGGGGTGGAGGGGGTTATAGTTGGAGAAGTGTAATAAGATTTTGGTCTCAGTAGTTTGAAATTCGAGATTTTGGGCATTAGAGATTCTGAAGTGAATCCATGTGTATACACACACACACACACACACATACATATATATATATATTTTTTTTTTATTTGAAATATTTTTACATTTTAAAATAACATTTTATTGAATATTTTATTGAATCTTATTTTTTTTAGAAAGTATTATAAGTAGTAGAAGGATTAGATTTTTTATACACGTACAGTTTTATTTTTAATTTTATTCATCACATGCTTCATGTATACATAATGTTCTTAATTGCATTTTCTGGTTGGTTGATGGGTTTATTAGGTAAATATTTTTATTGGAGCACTACAGTTGCATGTTGGGATAAAAAATGTTTAGGCTATCGTAATTTTACATCTGAAGAAGTCTGCATTTGGACGAAAAACGCGGTGACACATTAAAGCGTTTTATGTATGTTGCGTACTGTATGTCTTTATTTTGTTATGTTATTAAATCCTCTTAAACCGAAGCTGGTATTGTCTTTCCATGAGTGCCTTCCTGTGGTTTATTGTTTTATTTTAGCAGTGAATCTCCATTTTGATGGTTTAAAGTTTTTTTTGTTGGGGATGGATGGGCTTTCTATATCTCAAGGAACGTCAAAATGTGGAGGCAGAGAAACTGTAGATTTGCGAAAGCTGGATGGTCAGCTTATACAACTTGTGGAGCTTTTGACTCCCATTTGTTATTCTGCTCTTGCTAAGAACTCAAACGCCTCATGTCCGTGTAATCAGGAGGCGTTAGTTAAGGAAGTAAATGGTGCAATGCAGCAGCATTCCAATACGTTCGTAAACAATTCTGGGATTTCAAAAGAGACATGCTCTTTTAGTTATGGTGATGTTCAAGGATGTCCTCATATTCTGGTGGATGAAACTATTGGAAGTCCTAGCCAGAATCAGAATGTTTTTGGGACTGAACAGCAAGGACTGAGTGAAATTGGACAAGGTGACTGTAATTTCAATGCTTGCAGTGATTTGAGCAATTGGCTCACTATAAAAGTTAGTTTTAATGACCTTTTTATACAGAAGAAAATGATTGGTGTTTCTTATGGTGAGAATGTTAAAAAATTGCATGATTGCATGATTAGATGCTCAGACACAGAACTTTGGACATTGATAACTTGTATTTGAAAGAGTGCATTAAATTATCCATTGTGCCTAAAGGGCTGAGCATTTGGAGAAATCCAAACAATGTATAAGATGGTTCTGGTTTTTACAATGAATTGATAAAACATTTTTGACAAGTGGGTGTTTGAATTAATGAGAACCATTAGTAGCCAAAATGAGAGGAATAGGAGTAATTTGTTGGAACAAATAGAATGTGTTAATAAGTGTATAGTCAATCATTTATTGTTCTCCGTTGAGGAGTACAAGAAAAAATAGTATGAATTTGAAAGAGAGAGATTTGAGTATGGTAATAATTGTAGTTGCCCCAAACCTAAGATTAATAACTATTATTGGTCTAAATGGAATGTTATTAGTCTAAATGGAATGATGAAGTTGTAAATAGGGAACAGGGTGGTTACAATCCAGACAACAGGGAGCAAAATGGGGAACTTAGTGGACGTAGAGAAAGTGTTAGCCCCCAGACATATATCCCCCCCTCCGGAGGTCTGAGAGGATACGGAACAAACATTATGCTCCGTATCAACAAGACGGATGGAGGAAGAGGGGCAGAGGGAGGCTTTAGATGAGCCCTGGAATGTAGATGGGTTTGGGATTGGTTTACAAGATAGTACAAGTAAACAAGTGAAATTATCCTACAAGGGCTGCAATATTTTCAATTATAGCAACGTTGAAGTTAATGAAATTTATTTGAACTTATTTTCTAAAGGTTTAAATTTAGTCTGTGGAAAAATAGTGACATTAGTCAGATCGTTATTGACCTGAAATTGCTTTTGAGAAAGAAAAAGCTTGAATTATTGTTCAATGGTAAAAATATGCCCCCCAGTGCTGGTGGTGGTTTGCAGAAAAAGAGTACTTTTAATCCACCATTACATCCTCAGCTTAAGAATTTTGAAGCTATGGTTGAAAAAGAAATAAGGAAGGGTGTATATAAGAATGATTTTAATGAAGAGCATTACATATGAAGCCAAAATGCTGAAATTACTTCAGGATGGTGGAAAGTATGTTAGGGTATCAATGAACGAGATTAATATAATGTACAGAAGTATCTGTATTACCTTATATGATCTGTTTTTATTTTTATTTATTTTATTGTACATTTGTTTACCAGGAAAGTCCAACTGGACACAGGTCCATTTTCAGCGGAGGCCTGGGGAGAAAAGCTCCGAATACTAATACAGTACAATGGAGACAAAATGGCAACATATAAGAAAACATAACATCATACATGTTAAGAATACAATCGAGCATACATAGCAGAGATTAACAATTTCTAAATTTCTGATAGTAAGTCATTTCCATATAAATATGAATAAATGAGTTATGTTATGTTTTGTTTTTTTTTTTGTTGATAACATAACATTGGCTGAACAGTCAACCAGAACTTTAGAGGACTTGTCACTGAATAACAAATATAGATTGGTAAGTGGGGAGCAACCATTTGATCCTTAGCAGAATCCTAGCAACGGTGCAGTGGTTTGGCTTAACCTGGGGATTAACATGAGCAATGCCAGTTATTTATGTAGTCGGTTTTGAGAAGTTTTTTTAAATTGGGCAGTAGAGATGGTGGAAGTTAAGTGGCCTGGGAGTGAATTCCAGGTTCTGGCAATGGAACAGGCAAAGAGAGATTTACCAGCATCATTTTTATGTTTGATGACGTTTATGTGGTTCTGATAACTAAATCTTAAGGTTCTAGTGGTGGTATAGGGGTGAATTAGATTCTGAAGTGCTGGGGTTTTGCAAGGAAGGTAGTAGAGCTTGTGAGCTATTGAGAGTTGGTTGAACAGGAGTAACTGAGGTAACTCAAGCCATTTAAGTTGCTTGAGGGCTACACAGTGATGGGATATATGAGATGCATCAGTAGCAAACTTGGCAATCTTGTTGTAGCAGGATTCTATTTTGCTTAGTTCGGTGTGGCAAAGCTTAGTTAAGATAGGGGAGGCATAAAGGAGGATGGATAAGAGATGAGTCCTTGCAAAAGTAGCTTTGGTATGTTTAGTGATGGACTGTCTATTCCTGTAAAGGAGACCAAGCTTTTTGTTAACTTTCTTAATTGTTTGGGCTATGTGTATGTCAAATTTTAGATTATTGTCAATTTCAACACCTAATAGTTTTGTGTGTGTTGTTGGGGTGATTTGTATAGTATCTTTAGATTTTATGGTAAAGTCATTGTTTAGTGCAGGAGATCTACCAGGGCTAAAGAGAATGAGTTTGTTTTTTTTTGGGATTAATAATAAGTTTTATGTTAGTGAACCATGCTTCTGCTAAGGAAAAGTTATTTTGGGTTATGTTTTTTAGCTCATGTAGGGTGGCGGAGGCACATATAATAGTGGTGTTGTCATCTGCATATTGCACTACTGAGGCAGAGAGTGAGGATGAAGCTGTCTGGTTAGTAAAGAGTGAGAATAGCAAAGGCCTTAGTATGGACCCTTGAGAGACACCTATGGCTACTGGTAATAGGGGAGACAATTGGTATTGCCGTAGAACTGCATGCTGATGGTCTGATAAGTAGTTATTGAACCATGATATGGTGGAGGAGCTTATGTAAGGGAAGATAGAGTTTCTAGAAGCATACTTTGGTTAACCATATCAAAGGCTTTCGATAAGTCTAAGAATATTGAGGATACGAATAGTCCATTGTTTCTGTGGTGATTGACAGTGTTGGTAAATGAGAGTAGTGCTGTGGTAGTGCTATGGGAAGGTCTGAAGCCATGCTGGGATATGGATAACGGGTAATTTTTTAGACGGCACTGCATTAGTTGGGGAATGAACTACTCTCGCCAATATTTTTGATAAAAGTGATAGAATTGCAATAGGGCGGTAATTGGTAAGCTCAATGGACTTACCCCCTTTGTGCAGTGGTATAATATGTGATGTTTTCCATGAGTGAGGTACTTTACATTCTGATATTGACCTATTTATGAGAATGGACATGGGAGAAGTCTATAGCTTCTGCTGTTATCTGAAGGAAGTCTGCAGGAAGATTGTCAGCTGCCAGAGTGGTTGGTTTACATTTTTCAACTGTCAGTTGTCAAATGTTAATGGAAGGTGTAATAGACAAACATTTGAATTTTTGCATAATAAAAAACCAAGGGTTCCTTCTATGTTTAGAATTCCAAAAGTACACAAGAATTTAATTGAATCACCCTTACATCCTATTCTGGCGGCTGAGGGTTCAGTGACAACTTCCTTGGCCTGATTTTTAGATGTAAAACTTAAGAGGTTAGCCATGAAAGGGGCTACATTTTTGAAGGATTCATGGGATTTCCTTAGGATTGTGAAGCAAGATTTGCTTAGAGACAATGTTTTGTTTAATATAGTTGACTTGTTTGGATCCATACACGACAAACAAGGGCTTATGTGGTTTGAAGAAGTTCTAAGGCAGGCAGGGTGATGTTTTAACATAGAATGATATTTATGTATGTTTACAACTTATAGAGACTGTTTTAAAGATTAATTTTATTTTCATTTTATAATATTGGATATAATGAAGTGAACTATTTGGACATTACTGTTTATAGAGGTATGTACAGATTAAAATTTTACAGAAAAAAGACATAATGTCAAGTTGTTAAATCTTGCCATTTATTCTCACTGATTGGATTCTCACCCGCCGTCTCCCGACTCAAAATAGCAAAGGCAAAGCTCAAGGTTAGTACCAAAGCCCGATCCCAAATCCCACATCCCTGGATACTGCTGCCTCATATCTCATCTTGAGATGCCAGAGAGATCCGGTGATCTGGTTAGCTTTTGATATTTTTGATAAATTAAGTTTTTTTAAAATTTTTTTTCTCTTTTTTATTGATGTGTGTGTGTGTGTGTGTGTGTGTGTGTGTGTGTGTGTGTGTGTGTGTGTGTGTGTGTGTGTGTGTTGTGTGTGTAAAATAAAGTCCGACTCTTCCTCTCGGGGCTTCAGCTCGGATCCTTTCTCAGGCTCAGAGCCCATGGTTTCTGTGCGGGAGGATCGGACAGTCCATCCGGATCCGTCTACCCCTTCTCATCAGAGCCATGGTGCTTTCGATGCCATGAGGAGAGTACTGTCTTCTAAGACATCGTCAGCACCAGTTCGGGCTTCCTTCTCCCCTCAAGCTGCTGTGTCTGCTTCTACGTATACTGGTCCCCCTAAGCCTAGAGACCCCGAGCCTCAAGTGGCCCCACAGGGCATCCCCTGCTCTTCTGAGACCCCCCAGATCTCCCCACTGAGGAGGTACCCAGGAAGAGACTGTGCAAGAGGAGGCACTTAGACTCCCCACAGGAGTCTTTGACATCCGACACGGACTTGGATGAGTCAGAAGGGTCCCTCTCTGAGGATATCTCCTTTGTGGAGAGATTAGAGATCCTTAGTCAGAGGGGCGATTAGCAGTCCAAAACCCCTACTGAGGACGAGTCAGTGCTCTTGAAGGCTTTTGGGTCTCAAACTTCCACTTCTTGGGTGTCTCCGCCTTATGATGAGCTCATGGAGCTGATCTCTTGTAAGGTGTGGGAGTCAACGGAGGCCATGGAACCTGTCCCTCGGAAGCTGAATAAGTTAATCTCTGCCCTGGTGGACAAAGCCTTTTTGACCAAAGGAGTGCCTGTTGATGCCATGGTGGTAGCTGCAGCCACCAAAAAGGAAGTGTCTGAAACATCTGCATCTGTCCATCCTCCTAACAGAGATTCTAGGATCATGGATAGATATGGGAAACGCATGTTTAGTTCAGCGACTTTTTCTCTGCAATTGCTGAACTATTTAACCCATTTTACGAGACTGCAAAGAGATCTCCTGAAAGAGCTAGGAGATACTCTCCAGGGTACAGTAGCTGCAGGGGTTGCCGACAAAGTCAACACACAGCTCGCTACCCTAAACTCGTCCATGCATCTCATATCTTATGCAGCTGATGGTTCGAGTAGAGCCACTAGTTCAGGCATTGCTCTGCGGAGACAAGCCTGGATGCGTCTGTGTTCCTTTGTGGAACCCTTTAAGTCTTCCTTTAGCAACACCCCATTTGATGGCTCATCACTGTTTGGGCCTAAAGTAAAGGAAAATTTAACCAGGTGTGAGCAGGAAGGCAAGACCCTATCTGCCGTTGGAGTCCATTTTTCTACCCCCTGCTCGGCTCTCCCTAGGGGAGGGAAAATGTGGTTCCGAAAAGCACAGGGAGCCTTTCAGGACACATGTGGAGAAACCCCCTCTAGAGGCAGAGGTGGGGGTTATAACAGAAGATGCCACCTGCGCGACAGAGGGAGTCCACAGCAACAGTGTGACAGAGGCCAGTTCTCTAGTCAGCCCTACCAGCGCTCCTGAAAGGGGGCCCGGCTGTTCTGCTCTGGAGGCAGTCAGGGGTCGCTTGCCTTTGTACCCAGAAGCCTGGCTAAATATAACATCAGATACATGGGTACAAAGCATCATTTCCAGAGGATATTTCATACCATTCTCTTCCCCACCTACTCCCGCAAACAGAATCCCAGATGTTCCACCCAGTCTCAGGGAACAAGCAATCATAGAGGTCCAAAAATTGCTAGAAAAAAAGAGTCATCCAACCAGTCCCAGCAGACCAAGTTGGATTCGGAACTTACTCAAGATTCTTTTTGGTACCAAAGAAAACGGGGGACTGGAGACCTATCTTGGACCTCAGCAGACTCAACCGATTTGTAAAGAAAGAGAAGCTCCAAACGGTCATGCTTCAGTCTATTCTTCCCTTCCTAGGGAAAGGCGATTGGATGTGCTCCATAGATCTCAAGGACGTGTACTATCACATAAAGATGAACAGATGCTCCAGAGGTCACCGGCATTTCTGGCTGGAAGCCAATCATTACCAGTTTCGAGCACTGTCCTTTGGTCTCACTACAGCCCCCAGGGTGTTCACCAAATGCATGGCAGTGGTCAAGGATCACCTGAGGTGTCTAGGATTCCAGGTGTTTCCATATCTAGACGATTGGCTCCTCACTGCTACCACCAGGCATCAATTGACTCAGGCAACACAATATACTCTGACATTCTGCCATCAATTAGGCATTACAATCAACTTTGAAAAGTCTGCCTTATTGCCATCACAGCATACTGTTTTTATAGGAGCAGAGTTAGATACCTCAGCCACCACTCTACATCTTCCAATCGAAAGAGACTCACTTCTTCGCCAACATCTCACTGGTGTCAAAAAACAAAGCTACAGCAGCAGAGGTCTTGAAGGTAATAGGGTTGATGGCGGCAGCAATCCTGGCTGTACCACTCGCAAGGATGCATATGCATATCCTTCAATGGTTCCTCTTCGCTCAGTGGTCCTACCAAAAGCTACCGATGCACTACATGATTCTCATCACAGATTCTTGCAAGAGAGACCTTCAGTGGTGGTTGACATCTCTTCATGTTACAATCGGAAGACCCTTTGTCCCCCCCCCCCAGTAGCCACTGTGACCATGGACGCTTCCCTGATAGGGTGGGGGGGCATTTTCAGGGAAAGACTGCCCAAGGCACATGGACGGATCAAGAGTCACATCTGCGTATCAGTGTTCTGGAGTTGAGAGCGGTACTTCTGGCGTTGCAATACTTTCAGGACTCTCTTCCTCTAGGGAAAATTGCAATTCAGACGGACAACATGTCAGTGGTCTGGTACTTAAACAAGGGGGAACCAAGTCTTACCCCCTTTGTCGAGAAGCACTCAGGGTATGGCAATGGGCTGTGTCGTCACACTGTTTTCTGATAGCAATGCACATCCCAGGGAAATCCTGTGTGATAGCGGACAAGCTAAGCAGGGCAGTACTGTTGCCTCACGAGTGGTCTCTCAACCAACGAGTTGCAGATCTGATTTTCTGCAAATGGGGCCAGCCTTGCTGCGACCTCTTTGCCAGTTACATCAATACCAAATGCAGAAGCTACTTTGTCCTAATACCACCTCCGGGACATTCCCCGAGAGACGCAGTCGTACACGATTTGCCTCCGGGTCTCCTATATGCATTCCCACCTATTTCATTGATAGCCAAGGTTTTACAGAAAGCAAAGTCACTGAGAAGGACAGTTATCCTCATAGCTCCCTACTGGCCTCGACAGATTTGGTTCCCCTTCCTTCACCATCATCTACTGGAGGATCCATGGATCCTGGACCCAGTTCCGGACCTTCTGACACACCCATCAGGGGACCTGCATCCTTCACTGCAGTCCCTAAAATTGACTGCTTGGCTAATCCACTTCCCTTAATTGCCAGGCTTCATTTGCTGTCAGATGATACAAGACAAATCCTTTTGTCTTCTCACAAGCCATCCACCAGGAAACTGTACTGCAGTAAGTGGAACAGGTTCTCAATTTGGGCCACTATACAGATAATCGACCCTTTCTGAGCTCCCCTATCATCCATTTTAGAATTTTTGACAAAGATTTTTAAAGAAGGAGCAGCAGCTGCCACAGTTCGAGTCCAGTTAGCCGCCATATCAAATTTCCACCTTGGATTCGATGGCTTGAATGTTATGAGCCATACGTTATCTAAGGCTTTTCTTAAAGGTGCCTTTCACATGAGACCTCCTGTCAGAATTCCTTATTCTCCCTGGAATTTGAATTTTATTTTGTCTCAAATTATTCTCCTACCTTTCGAACCAGCATCCTCTTGTGATCTCAAATATTTGTCCTGGAAGACAATATTTCTGGTAGCCATTACTTCTGCCTGCAGAGTGTCAGAGCTTCAAGCATTGTCTGTTAGGCCTCCTTACATGATTTTCCATGCTGATACAGTATCTGTCAGAACAAACCCCTCCTTTTTGCCTAAAGTCTGGTCTGAATCCAGTATCAATCAGGTCATTGAGTTGCCAGTCTTTTTTCTCAATCACTCTGCACAAACTTGATGTACACAGACAGCTCATATTTTATCTTGACAGAACTAAGGATATTAGAAAATCAGATCAACTTTTTGTATCCTTTTCGGAAGCCAGAAAAGGTAATCCAGTGGCTAAAACAACCCTATGTAAATGGTTATCAGATTGTATATCCTTTGTTTATGCAAATGCTAGCATGACATTGACACACAAACCTAAGGCTCATTCTACCAGAGCCGTTTCTACGTCTTCTGCCTTTCAAGCTAAATTGCCCCTTGACAATATTTGTGCTGCAGCCACTTGGTCTAAGCCTCATACCTTTATCACACATTACAAAGTAGATAAGGCTTCCAGGGACAGGTCTTCCTTTGGTTCCACGGTACTGAAAAACGTACTTCCATGAGCCACCCAAGAGTGAGGGTGCTAGGGACGCTACCCATCAGTGAGAATAAACGGTGAGATTTAACAACTTCACATAAAGAAGTTATATACTGACCATAACATTCCATGTGAGTTGTTTATCTCGCCTTTATTCTCACATCCCTCCCTCCTTCCCCCTCCTAGCTGACAGTTGACTTAGAGGCTAGTACCATCCTGGTTATTCGATACTTCTTCTTCCCCTTCAGGAAGTGCTTCCTTGTAGAAATAAATAAAAGGGTATATATACTCGCAGCAAAAAAGATCTGAGGTAATTCCAGCAGTGCATTGTAGGATAAGGGGCTTGGTCTTGAGCTACTGGCAAACCTTGAGCTTTGCTATCGGCCGTGTCGGAGCCGAGGATCGGCTCCGAACCCATCAGTGAGAATAAAGGCGAGATAAACAACTCACATGGAACGTTACAGTAAGTACATAACTTCTTTTTCTAACTCATATCTGCACTATACTAGCACCCACCCTTTACATCAAAAGAGGAGCATGATTAAAGGGCAATTTGTAAGAATTAGCAGGATGACCTCAGAAGATGATGAATTTGTGAAGGAAACTGAACTAGGGGCTGTCCTACAGATTTGATCTCTGAGGTTTGCTAGGAAGTCTCGAGGTGTAGGAAAGATAAATTTGCCTCAATTTTAGGAGTTGAGAATGTGACCCCACCTATTAATGGGGTTTTTCCTGGTAATGAGTTAGAAAAGGATCCTGGTTATGGATGTGCCTTTGTGACTGATTTTAGTGGGGATTCTGGTATTATTAGGAAAATAATGGAAAAGGAGTGGGCAAAGTTTGCTGAAATATTAGAAATCAATTTGATTGTTAATAAACCATTAAAATGTGTTTTTAGAACGGCAAGAGCATTAAAGATTTATTGGAACATAATAATACTACTAGGAATACTCAAGGTAGAATAAGGAAGGGTACGTTTAAGTGTGGCATGTGCCTGCAGTGCCCTTGCGTAAGTAATGTAGAAAGTATATTCCTTGAATCAAGAGAGAGGTATTTGACAAATAAAATACATAATACTTGTGATAGTAGTGGGGTGGTTTATATTGCAATTTGTGTTGCTTGTAAATCATTTTACATAGGGAAAACAGAAAGCTAAAGAAGAGGATTTACGAGCATACTAATGCTATTCAAACAAAAATCAAAACAATGTCTTGTTTAAACATGATCTGGACTGTAATTTGGCTAAGTTTAATTCTTTGTGTTAGAAGAAATACGTAAAGATATAAGGGGTGGCATGTAGGAAACTAAAATAGAATATAGAGAATTATATTGGCAAATTATTTTAGAGGCCAACAGACCGCCTGGGCTAAATGAAGCAGAGCAGCTAGAATACAATTGGGTGATATTTATAAAGTATTGGTGATTTTTTAATTTCATATTAAGTCCAATATATATGTATATGGATCCCCTTCAAAACATTGAATGGTTGTAACATCTAAGCTCAGAACATTGAGACCATAACATCAAATTTCATAATATTGAAACTTTGCATCACAACTTCAAAACCTACAAATCACATGCAAGTAAAATCCCCTCCACCAAAAACACCACCAAAGTAGTAAACACACTTTGTATTATGTTTCTGCAGGGGGACAAGCCACCATGCACCCCCACACCCCCCCATAAATTAAATATAACCCTGCAGAAACGTAGTACAAAGTGGGTTTACTACTTTGTTGTTGTTTTAGGTGGAGAGGGATGTTGTTTATGTGTGATTTGTAGGTTTTGAAGTTGTGATGCAAAGTTTCAATGTTATGCAATTTGATGTTACGAGTTTTAGATGTTATGGGTTTTAGATGTTATGGTCTCAATGTTTTGAGCTTCAATGTTATGAACTTTAGATGATTTGAAGGGGATCCATATATATATATATATATATATATATATATATATATATATATATATATTTTATATAAAAATATTTTAACGTTTTAGAATAACATTTTATTGAATATTTTATTGGATGTTATTTTTTAGAAAATATAAGTATAAGGATTCGATTTTTATACAAGTGCAATTTTTTTTTTATTTTTATTCAACACATGCTTCCTGTATACATAATGTTCTTGTATTTTCTGGTTGATCGATAGGTTTATTGGGTAAAGTTTTTTATTGAAGTACTACAATTACTTGTTGGGATAAAAAGTGTTTAGACTATTGTGATTTTACATCTGAAGAAGTCTGCATTTGGACAAAAAACACGGTGACACTTGAAGGCATTTTTATGTCTGTTGCATACCGCATGTGTTTATTTTGTTACATTATTAAAGCCTCTTAAACCAAAGCTAGTATTGACTTTCCATCAGTACCTTCCTGTGATTTATTGTTTTATTTTGGCACGAATCTCCATTTTGATTGTTTAGTTTTTTTTTTGTTTCACATGAATTTCTGTTAATAGTCTTTGTTACTGTGTTCATTTGTTTTATCAGAGTTCTAACATTTGGGATTTTGCTGACTTTCTGTAACCTGTTTCTTTCATTTATCTTAACATGTGTATCCATCTCCAAGTCAAGCAACTCTACTTCTAAACTGAGGTCACATTCTGTTTTCTGCGAGGATTCTACAGAAAGTTCCAGAACTTTCCTGTGACCTATTCTCTTCAGCTGCATCCTGTGTCATCCATTGCTTTTTCATAAGGGAACTCACTGACCTATCACTCCACAACATCGACTGCGTCAGAGCTGCCACTGTTTCCTGCTCCTTCCCTTGATGTGCAACTCCACCTGAGCTTTTGTACTGGTTTCCTACTGAAGGCTTCAGGATGTCTTCATGTGGCAAGTGATCAGATGCTTTCCCTTCCACCTGCTTCTTAATTTGGGGACTCATTGTTCCATCATGCTGTAACATTACCAGCAATGGATTTTCTACCTTAAATCCTTCACTTTGCAGGTAATCCATAACTTCATTTTCTATTTTTTAACTTCTCCAGTACTAATCCTCTTTTCTCCTTGCTCTCTTTCATAGGTTCATCGTTTTCTTATTTTTCGTATTGTGAAAGCTTTTCATACAGGGTGCCTTTGCCTGTATTTCTCTTTAAATATCTTTGGAGCTGCTTTTTTTGTATTGATTAGTTTGGCTTTCTCATTTGTATAAATATTGCACTATGTCAAATCTCTCTTTCTTTCCCATGTCCATATTTCTTTTTCATACCTTTCAAAAGTCTCTGGGTTTTGTTCTTTATATTTTCACACTTCTTCAGTCGCTGCTTTTTTCAAACGGCCCAGTTTCTTGATCTATAATAATGTTTTTCATGGATTCATGGATGTGTTGTATTAATGAATACAATTTTGCATTTGAAGCTTATCTTGTGCAAGTATTTTTCTTTCCTTTAATTTCTCTTTCAGTCTTAAGTATCTTCCATCTGGAAATTTTTGGCTTCTTGTGTAATAGTAACAATACATAATATATTTCTTATCCTCAGTAGATCATTCTATCATCTTTATGGCTCTTTTTTGGCCTGTCAGTTTTTGGGCTTTTTGTGGACTACTGCTTTCTTCTGCAATGGGGGGGCATCCTCCCCCATGGCGAACCTAACCCCATTGTAGGAATGTTTTCATCTCTTGAAGATTCTGTACTGTCACTTTTCCCAGTCCTGGCACCAGTGCGCACACCAGGATTGGGGACTTTTTTCTCCTATGACTTGTACACCCAGCTGTCTTTTTTTGTTTTTAACCTACTTCTGTCCAAGATATGCAATGTATAAAATACAGTCTATATATCAGTCTTGTCTTGGTGAGATTTTGTAACAGGGTCTGCCTCATTAAGGTACTCACTAAGACTTAAGGATGAATTCAGTTCCAGCAATACTACTCTCCTTTGCTTGCTAATTTTATCATCTCTCCAGCCAGACCCCCTGAGTCACCATGAATGATCTTTCGGATGCAGGGTGAGTAAACTGAGAACTGCAATCACTGGCTGATTATGCATTCTGCAGGTAACAGTATCCCTGTGTGAGTTTGTCATGGCTTTGTGTGTCTGGCCTGATGTTCATCATGTTTCACTGCTGCAGTCATTACACTTGGGTTATCCTGCCGTCAGGCGGTCCTGCAGTCTGCCAGAGTTCCAAAGTCTTGGTCCGGCGTCGGTTGCTGTCGCCTCCTCCCTGGCGTCAGTGCGTCAGGGGTATATAAGAAACAGTCAACGCCATTTTCTTCAGTCTTTCTTGCCGCATGATGCCCAAAGCAAAAGCAGTTCGCAAGTGCCGGTCGGCCTACTCCTGAGATTTCAAATTCGATTTCAGAACCGAAGTCTTCAATAAAGCTAAGTACCCCGTTGGGGAAACTTTTTCTTGCCTCAGACCAATGTCAGTAAAAGTTAATAATTGTATTTCTTGTGGGAAGCAAATACCTCATAAGGATTTTCATTCTTACTGTATTCCATGCCTAGGCCCAGATCACGACGTCACTAGTTGTCGGTTTTGTGCTAGATTTAACAAACGCACTATTAAACGTCGGTTTAATTTTGCTCGCCATTACTTTGGCCGAAGGTTTAATTATACAATGCCGTCGGAACAACCGACGACCAGAATGCACAAAAAATGCAAAGATAAAGATAAGGACAGGCATCCTAGGCCCGAAACTGACGAAGCCTCTTCTAGGCCAGTTGCCGGTTCACCGGTTTTCATTGAGGCGCTTTTGCAGCCCCTGACACCCGCTACCTCAAAACCACAGGCCACGACTGACTCCCACGTGGAGGTGCCTAGGTCTCTGGATACTCAAGGTGTTGGGCCAATGAAGATTAACCCTTCAGATAGGTCCGGAGCCGCTGAGCAGGCATCGGCTTCTGAGGGTATTTTCAGGCCTACTCAACTTACCATTGCAACTACAGCCAAGACTAAACCTACATTAAAAACAAAGAAGCAAGTACAGCATCCACCTGGACAGGCCTCCATGCCTAAAAAACAGATGCTCAAAATGGCCGAAGACTTGATAACTCTGATCAGGGGTACCCATCCCCCTCATGATAAAAGGCCTAGGCAAGGATACAGATTATGATTCCTCTGACCAGGTTTCTATATATTCTGATTCCTCTTCAGACCAGGGATATTCTTTACCCCCCTATGAGGATTCTGATGCTGAAGAATCAATTCCTTCAGCCTCTCCTCATGAGGATTACTCTTTTGGGGAAACTTTACGTACCATGAGGGAGCATTTCCATTGGGAAGGCCAGGATTACTCAGAATCCAAGAAAAGGCTCAGAGATTTTCTTTTATTGCCTCAGCACAGGCCCCTAGCTATTCCGCCAGTGTTGGACATTGTGGATGATGTGTTCTCTGAATCTAGTTTAAATCCTGATTCTTTACCCCCAGCTCCAGTTAAGCCAGACAGGTACTACAGAGTCCCTGACTCTCACAAATTTCTTTATAAAAACCCTGTTGCTGACCCAGAAACTATTTCCCAGGGTCCCAAGGGAATAAAGGCTTCCACGGCTAAAAGTCCAGTCCCCTCGGATAGGGACTCTAGAGCATTAGACAGATGGGGGAAGAAAGTTTACACCTCTGTAACAGTGAGGGCAGTAAATTGCCAGTTTCACATGCTTAAATGTCAACAATATTTACTGTCTCAATTAAAACAGAAAATGAGTACAAATGCAGAACAACCTGACTATAAGGAAATGCAGGATTTATTGCTTGCAGCTGAACAAGTGGGAAAGCATACTTTGCAATGTGGTTTTGATTCATTAGAAGCTTCTTGTAGAGCAGCAGTTACAGGATCTGTGATTCGAAGGCATGCTTGGTTGAAAGAACAAAGTTTACCAGATCATGTTAAGGCAAAATTATTGGATGCTCCTTTGCAGCAAGATAATTTATTTGGTATTAATGCAGAAGAGGTATTAAAGAAAATGGAGGATAAGGCAAAATCTATGCAAAAAGTGAAGGATTTCTTACAGGTACAGCCACCACGATTTAGCAGAAATTGGCTTACTAAGAATTGGTCCTTTCCAGTGTCAGACAGGCCACAAAGAGGCAGATACAAGACGCCCAAGAGGCAGATCTCAGCCACAAGGCTCTTACAGACCATGACAGTGGGGTGCTTCAACCCCAAAAGGAGGTGAGGACAAGTCACAACCTTACAGGAAACAGGCCCAATGACTTCCCCCTTCCAAGGCCAAGCTCTTCCCTTTTGGCAGCTCCCTTAGGGGGGAAACTAGCACTTTTTTCTCAAAACTGGCAAGCTATCACCCAAGACAAATGGGTGCTGAATATTATGTCTCAAGGTTACAGGTTCCACTTTCACACTTTTCCAAGGCTAAAAGAAATGCCAGACCTGCCACAACATCAATGGGCAGAGGCACAAAAACAAATTACAGCCCTCACGGACATGAGAGCTATTCAAAAAGTACCACAGCAAGAAAAAGGACAAGGATTTTACTCAAGACTCTTCCTGATACCCAGAAAGGACAAAGCCTGGAGACTCATTCTGGACCTTTCCACTCTAAATACTTACCTGGATGTTCCAAAATTCAAAATGCTGATACTACAGCAGCTTCTTCCCATATTGGGCAAGAAAGCTTGGCTTTTTACTTTGGACCTCAAAGAGGCATACCTGCATGTCCCTATCAGACAAAATTGCAGAAGATACCTCAGATTCATAGCTGGTTCAATGCACTACCAATTCTCTGCACTGCCCTTTGGCTTATCTACTGCGCCCAGGTCTTTATTGCATTTTGCAGACAAAGAGGAATTCAAATATATCCATATCTGGACGACTGCCTGATTCAAGCAGAGAGCAAGGACATTCTTCTACAGCATCTGGCATTCTTAAAAAGATTGTTAAGTTGCTTAGGGTACACAGTAAATGAAAAGAAATCAAAACTAGTGCCCTCACAAGAGATAATATTCCTGGGTGCCAGCTTAAATACAACGGCCCAGATAGCTTATCTCACGCCAGACAAACAAGGACAACTGACTAAGTATTTTCAATTGATGGCAATGAAGTCCCAACTCCCTGCAAGAAAAATTCTGCAGGCCTTGGGATTCATGGCATCCTGCATACTACTAATTCCATATGCAAGACTACATATGAGGAAATTACAATGGTACCGAAAAAGTGTTTGGTCTCAACACTCTCACAGCTTGGAGACAGTAATACCACTAATTCCCTGCCTACAACAGGAGTTTTGATGGTGGGCACAGGCATGTCACCTTAACAAGGGTCAGCCTTTCACTCTTCCCACAGCCAGGCAGACTTAACAACAGATGCTTCGGATTACACCTGGGGAGCACACATGGCAGGAAAATGTATTCAGGGCAAATGGACCACAGACCAAATGCATCTTCACATCAATCAAAAAGAGATATTGGCTGTACAAAATGCCCTTACAGCTTTCAAGGATCTTCTGCATCCATGACAATTACTATTAAAGACAGACAACACCACAGTAATGTGGTACATAAACAAACAAGGGGGCACTCATTCCTAACCCCTATGCAGACAAGCCATGACCTTGTGGAACACGGCTCTAACCTATCAAGTTCATCTGCAAGCACAATTCCTGCCAGGAAAGAAAAAACACTCTGGCAGACGACTTAAGCAGAAACATCATGGATCCTCACGAGTGGAAATTAAATCCACAAGTCTTCAGCATGATAATGCAAAAATGGGGATGCCCGGACATAGATCTTTTTGCCTCACCACTGAATTACCAACTACAAAAATTCTGCACAAGGACTTATCACACACAAGCATGGAAAGTGGATGCTCGTTCGTTCAGCTGGAAAAGCCTAAATGTTTATGCCTTCCCACCTCTGCCTGTCCTTTCAAAGGTACTCCTAAAAGCCAGACAAGAAAAACCACAGATGATTCTGATTGCTCCAGACTGGCCACGCCAGAATTGGTACCCAATCTTAAAGAACTTAGCTCAAGGCCCACCTTGGATTTTGCCTCAAATTCCACTCCTTCTGACTCAGCAAAACAATCAGATACTGCACAGTCAGCTCAAAACCTTAAACTTGGCTGCATGGCAGATTCATTAGCCAAACAGACAACTCGTCTCTCTAAAGCTGTTATGGATGTCATTTTGGAGGCCAGGAGGCCTAGCACCAGGAAATCTTATCCAGAAAAGTGGAAGAGATTCTGTGTCTGGAACCAGGCTCAAAACCTTGATCCTCTTGTCCCTAACATTCCTCAGATACTACAATACTTAACTGAGATGCTGGACAAAGGACTATCCTTCTCATCCATTAAGATTCACGCTTCTGCCATCTCGGCTCATTACAACACAGATCCTCCTATTTTCTCTCACTCATTGCTAAAGCAGTACCTCAGAGGGGCTAAAAACATAAGACCGCCCCGGAGAGCACCAACACCAACTTGGGACCTCAATTTCGTTTTGGAAAAGCTCACTTTGCCTCCTTTTGAACCAGCCAATTCAGCAGAGTTAAAATATATATCATGGAAAACTGCTGTGCTTCTGGCAATAACCTCAGCACGAAGAGTGTCAGAACTGCAGGCACTAATGGCAGTGGAGCCTTTCATCATTTTCCACCAAGACAGGGTTTCTTTAAGAACAAACCCTTCCTTTATGCCTAAGGTGGTATCCAGTGTGCCTCTTAACCAAACTATTCACTTGCCAACTTTTTATCCAAATCCCCAGAATAAAGGGGAGAGACTTCTACATTCCTTGGACATACACAGGCAATTGCGCTTCTACTTGGAAAAAAAAAAGCTTTCAGAAAATCTGAACAATTGTTTGTAGCATATGCTGCAGGATCACAGGGAAAGGCAATTTCAAAGCAGACCATTTCAAAGTGGATAGGACACTGCATCCGGTTCTGCTACACACACCATAGGAAACCTGTACCATCAAACATTAGGCCACATTCCACCAGGGCAACTGCTACTTCTACTGCCTACCTTAGAGGAGTACCTACCAAAGACATTTTGGAAGCTGCAACTTGGAGTTCAGTGCACACATTTACCAAGCACTACCACTTGCCTCTTTACTCTAGATCTAGAGCTGGCTTTGCCACTGCAGTGCTGCAGAGCCTTATAGCCACACCAAATCCGCTATAGAACCAGCCACCTGGACTCCAGCTGGATTCAACCCATGTAATGACTGCAGCAGTGAAGCGATGAACATAGTACAGTTTTGTACCTACCATAAATGTAGATGTTCAAGTTGCATACCGCATGTGTTTATTTTGTTACATTATTAAAGCCTCTTAAACCAAAGCTAGTATTGACTTTCCATCAGTGCCTTCCTGTGATTTATTGTTTTATTTTGGCACCGAATCTCCATTTTGATGGTTTCAAGTTTTTTTGTTTCACATGAATTTCTGTTAAGTCTTTGTTACTGTGTTCATTTGTTTCATCAGAGTTCTAACATTTGGGATTTTGCTGACTTTCTGTAACCTGTTTCATTTATCTTAACATGTTTATCCATCTCTAAGTCAAGCAACTCTCCTTCTAAACTGAGGTCACATTCTGTTTTCTGCGAGGATTCTACAGAAAGTTCCAGAACTTTCCTGTGACATATTCCCTTCAGCTGCATCCTGCGTCATCCGTTGCTTTTTCATAAGGGAACTCACTGACCTATCATTCCACAACATCAACTGCGTCAGAGCTGCCACTGTTTCCTGCTCCTTCCCTTGATGTGCAACTCCACCTGAGCTTTTGTACTGGTTTCCTACTGAAGGCTGCAGGATGTCTTCATGTGGCAAGTGATCAGATGCTTCCCCTTCCACCTGCTTCTTAATTTTGGGGACTCATTGTTCCATCATGCTGTAACATTACCAGCGATGGATTTTCTACCTTAAATCCTTCACTTTGCAGGTAATCCATAACTTCATTTTCTATTTTTTAACTTCTCCAGTACTAATCCTCTTTACTCCTTTCCCTCCTTCGTTTTCTTATTTTTCGTATTGTGAAAGTTTTCCATACAGGGTGCCTTTGCCTGTATTTCTCTTTAAATATCTTTGGAGCTACTTTTTTGTATTGATTAGTTTGGCTTTCTCATTTGCATAAATATTGCACTATGTCAGATCTCTCTTTCTTTCTTTCCCATGTCCATATTTCTTTTTCGTACCTTTCAAAAGTCTCTGGATTTTGTTCTTTATATTTTCACACTTCCTCAGTCGCTGCTTTTTTCAAACGGCCCAGTTTCTTGATCTTTAATAATGTTTTTTCATGGATTCGTGGATGTGTTGTATTAATGAACACAATTTTGCATTTGAAGCTTATCTTGTGCAAGTATTTTTCTTTCCTTTAATTTCTCTTTCAGTCTTAAGTATCTTCCATCTGGAAATTTTTGGCTTCTTGTGTAATAGTAACAATACATAATATATTTCTTATCCTCAGTAGTTCATGCTATCATCTTTATGGCTCTTTTTTGGCCTGTCAGTTTTTGGGCTTTTTGTGGACTACTGCTTTCTTCTGCAATGGGGGGGGCATCCTCCCCCATGGCCGGGCCTAGCCCCATTGTAGGAATGTTTTCATCTCTTGAAGATTCTGTACTGTCACTTTTCCCAGTCCTGGCACCAGTGCGCACACCAGGATTGGGGACTTTTTTCTCCTGAGACTTGTACACCTAGCTGTCTTTTTTTGTTTTTAACCTACTTCTGTCCAAGATATGCAATGTATAAAATACAGTTTATATATCAGTCTTGTCTTGGTGAGATTTTGTAACAGGGTCTGCCTCATTAAGGTACTCACCAAGACTTAAGGATGAATTCAGTTCCAGCAATACTACTCTCCTTTGCTTGCTAATTTTATCATCTCTCCAGCCAGACCCCCTGAGTCACCATGAGTGATCTTTCTGATGCAGGATGAGTAAACTGAGAACTGCAATCACTGGCTGATTATGCATTCTACGGGTAACAGTATCCCTTTGTGAGTTTGTCATGACTTTGTGTGTCTGGCCTGTTTCTCTTATATAACCTGTGTCTTGTTTATAGAGAGTCATTATGGCTGTAAATCGTAACATTTAGATTTTAACCACCTTCTGTATTTGATGGCCTGGATAGATTTTTCCATTAGTCCCTGTCTTCCCTGTGAAAACCAGTGCTGTTGCTGTGAATGCTCTAGTATAAGTGGTGTGGAACTCTGATATATGGCTGGCACTGTCATGTAGGTTCATAGGTGTGTACTAGGCTAATGGCCCTGGAGCCTTTGCAAGCCTAGCCCAAAAAAATTGCCCAGGCACCGTGCCACCCGATGTTAGTTCACAGTGCCCCTGTCTGGCAAGGTAACTGGAATGAGCCCTGGAGTGAACTTTCTGTTACCCATCCACTTGTCAAGATTTCTCTTCAAGAGGGCCAGTGAGGTGCTCTGCTTGACATAAATGGGAAGCTTATTCCAGAGTATGGGCAGCCTTTGGGTGATGAACCTGTCCCTCCAGCATGTTCTGTTAATTGTGGTAATGAGGTTGTGATCTCTGGAGCATGTGGCAGGGGGGATTGGGATTTCATTAGGTGTAGCATTTCAAGTAGGGCTGGGTCAGACATGGCTTTGTAAGTCAAGCAGAAATCACCTCTAAGTAGATGATAAGAGACTGAGAACAGCTAAAGTTTCTTGAGTCTGTCCGTGTAGGGCATGTGTTTAAGGCCTTGGATCCTTTTTATGAGGTACTTTTGTGGCCTTTCCAGCTGTTGTAGGTATCTGGTCAGGTACATGCCAAACGAGGTGTTATATTCAATGATTGGTCTAATGAGGGATGATGACCTCTTTCTTCCTGGATGCGAAACCTTTGATTATAAGATGTGCCACATAGAAGCACTTTCTGACCACAGTGGCAATGTGGTGGTCGAAGGTGAGGTGGCTGTCGACCTGAGTGCCCAGATCTCTTATGGCCCCTTCCATGTTCAGTGGGCTGCCATCAACGTGGTAATTTGTGGGAACTGAGTTTTTTTCCAAAGGGGCTTTTGTTTGGGTGCTTCACACTACCATGCGCAGTGTTCTATATGCCAGGTGTTTGCTCCTATGACCCTACATAATCATCTGTCCCCTTTGTAGATTTACCTGGAGAACCAACATCTTAAATTGTTTGTGCAAGGTGCTATGGTGGAATTGTCCTGTTCCGAAGGTCAGATATCTGCCAAGAAAAAGGCCAAAAACTCAGGTCTGATTCAGTTGCTGTCCAGCCTCTCCCAGACGTCTCTCTCAAGGCTGGTAAAATCCCAGAGGAACACTTGGTTGTTGTTTCAGATTTCTCTGCCATAACCCTGTTGGAGGCTGACATGGAAATGACTTCTTGCTCATCCTCGGAGGCTCTATAAACATCCACTTTGGATGTTGGAGACTTTGGTTGATTTCTGAAGGAGTAAGGGAGATACCACAAATCCTAGTTTGGGAGGAGATTCCTACTGCATTGGTTGAGTGTAGACAAGGGTCCAAACCTCTTAGGGTTTTTAGGCTAGACGTCCCTCAAAAGATAAAAAATAGAAAACTAAACATGTTTCACTTGCTACTAAAGATCCCAAGCATGAGAGGCAGGATTTTACGCAGGGGTTGTTTAATGCCTTAATGGCCTTAAAACCTCCCCCAAGGAGTTTCTGTGCCTTTTCCTCCTTAGTCATCTACAGTAGAGAGTCGATTATCCGAACGTCGATTATCAGAAATATCAGTTATCAGAACCAGCCTTCCAAAGTCTTCAGGTAGGAAAAATCATAAAGTCTGAATATGTAAACATTTTACGTATTTGCTTGAGCATGTTTTTTGAGCTTGTAGCCAGCTCATGTGTGAAAAATATTCTATATTATTCATTGGAATCACTGAATGGTTAAAAAGTGTATTCCTGCATACAGAACAAAACAAGATTTTAGAAGTTTTTTAACCAGTTCAATTAGATGTTTGATATCAAAACAATTTGATTATCTAAACTACCCTAGGTCCCAGTTAGTTTGGATAATTGACTCTCTACTGTACTTCTCTTTAGAGGCCCAGAGAGCATGAATCCTCTGAAGAGGATTTGGATTCTGAGGAGGGGTCTTTAGCGTATTCCTCTCAAATCCCTTCTCCTTTGGACTATGGATCTGAGGAGGAAGATTCTATTAGTCTAGACCCTCCTTTAGAAGAACTGTCCTTTGCAGACACTCTCTCTCACATTATGGAATATTTCAAATGGGACTGTTTTCAGGTTTCTGATATTCAAAAGAGGTATTATGAACTTCTCCAGATGGAATCTGCAAGCCCTGTGCTGTTTCTTGAGTCTTGACTGCATTTTTAGATACCCTTTCAGCAGCCTCTGTGGCCCCTGATTCTCAACTCCCAGCTCCTAAGAAACCTCATAGATTTTACAATGTACCAGATGATTGTTAAGTTTTTGTACAAATGTCCTTCTGCTTATCCTTCTGTATCTGCTCATCTAACAAACCTTCTAAACGTCTGCCTTCTACTAAGCTACTTCCTACAGACAAGGACAGTAGAGCTGTGGAATGTTTAGGCAAAAAGGTGTATACTGCTGCCACCCTGGCTTTTTGGGCTATTAATTATCAGACCCATATGACTAGGTATGTTTTAGCCCTTCTTTCTCAAGCTTCTCAGGCTATCTCTGACCTCCCTGATTCAGAAGGGAAGGTTTTGGTCCTTTCTCTACTGGGGTCGACCATTCAGGTAGCTCACCACTCTGCTAAATGTGGTTATGATGCAGCTGATGCCTTCTCTAGGGCTACTGCCTTTGGTTCTGTTTTGAGATGTTATTCTTTGTTTCATCTTCAGCCCTTAGCTGATATTAAGGCTAAATTGTTGGATGCTCCTCATGATAACAAGAACATTTTGATTCTGCTGCTGCTGAAGTTTTTAAATCTCTCCAGGACAAAGGCAAGAACTTGCAGGATCAGAAACACATTTTTATGTCTCCTATCCCTATGTTCCAGAAGAATTATCTATCCAAATATGCATTTATACTCAGACAGCCTTTCCCTTCTCTTAAAGGTAAAAGGGCTCTAGGCGTGTACCCCCTGCTAAGTCTACTCAGACTCCTACTTCTCAGAAGCCTCCCTTTCATGACAAACCAGGTTCTGTCTGATAGTTTGCTTCCCCTTTCCTTGGGTCTGGTTCTCTTATCCCTTCTTCCTTGCCTGTCCCTTACTAGTTGGTTAAGTATTACTGAAGATTCTTAGGTTCTGTCCATCATCTGCCAGGGATACTTCATGGTGTGAAAATCACTTCTTCCTTTACTGGGCATCCCTCAACCTCTTCAGGAACAGGCTCCTTTCTTTCCAGAGGTGCTTGAGGGCCTTTTGACACAAAACACTATTCAGGTCGTCCCTCCTGCCCAGGAAGGGGGGGGGGGATTATTCCAGGGTGTTTCTGGTCCCCAGGAAGAAGGGCACCTGGAGACCCATTTTGGATCTTTCTCAGCTCAATACCTTTCTGAAGTTCACTCCCTTTCAGATGTTCTCCCGTCATTCCCTGTTTCCTCTTCCTCCTCTTCTTTCTCAGGCTTTCTTAGTATCCATGGAACTCAAGGATGCTTATCTTCACATCCCGATTCATTGCCTTTTCAGAAGTTTTTATTTTCTCTGTTTCTTCCTTGCATTTTTGGCCTCTGTACTTTTCCAGAGGTATTCACCAAATGCCTTGCTCCTTTCATTGCCTTTGGCAGGATGAGAGGAGTTTGGATCTTTCCTTATCTGGACAACCTACACATTCAGGCTTCATCCTCAGAAGTTTTGCTTTGGCATCTCCAACTTATGATTTGTCTCATACAATGCCTGGGTTTTCCATAAAGTTTCAGAAGTCAGTCCTGGTTACTTCTCAGGGTCATGTATTTCTTGGATGAGGATCCAGACAATTCCCATGCTGACCTCCCTGCCTCCATCTCTAAACACCTTTTTTCAGTCTCTTTTCAGTCTCTTCTTAGTCTGGCTTCAGTCATGGCCAGGTATTTCCTCAGTGTTATAGGATTCATGGCCTCCACCATTTCTATGATGTCTCTGGCCAAACTCCATACCAGAAAGCAACAGTGGTTCCTAATGTAAGTGTGACTTTAACACTGTCTACTGGGTTTTCTGATTCCTCTCCTTCCATGTCTCAAATTTGAGCTTCAGTAGTGGATTCATCAGCTTTCTCTTAACCCTGGACTTCCCTTTCAGCCCCCCCAGTACATTCTCTGGAACTTTTTTTGGATACATCAAACAGGGGGTGGGGAGCTTCCTTTGGTTCCCTCAAGGTCCAGGGTCTCTGTCCTCCCCATCAGAGGTTAGATCACATCAACATCAAGGAGCCTGAGAGCTCTCCTTTTGGCTGTATAGGCTTTTCATTCCCTCTTTCTTCCGGGACCTCTCAAAATTTTCACAAACAATACCACAGTGATGGGATATGTAAACAAGCAAGGGGGTACACAATCCTACCTTTTTGCAGACTAGCTCTTCAGGTCTTGGATCTAGCTGTCCAGTAGCTAGTGACTCTTCAGGATGTATGCATTACTTCAGAGCAAAATGTAGTGGCAGACTCTTTGAGCAGGTGCAGTATACAGGCTCACAAATGGATGGTTTATGTACATGTGTTTCTGGATATTGTCCATCAGTGGGGTACTCCATATGGAGATCTTTTTGCATCCCCTTTGAACAGACTTCTTTTTTGCACAAGAGTCCCAAGTCCTATGGCTTGGAAGGTGGACACCCTATATTTTCCTTTGAAGGGGATGTTTCTCTATGCCTTCCCTCCCCTACCTCTGATTCCAAGGCTCCTGTTGAAGATAAAGCAAGACTCCCCTCAAAATCTTGTATATAACTCCCTTTTGGCCCAGACAGCATTCGTTCCCCATTCTTCTTCACCTATCCAGGGGGAATCACCACAAGTTATTTCACAGGGTGGACCTTCTCACACAAGACAAGGGGTATCTGATCTGTCCCCACTCGTCCACTCTTCAACTGACACTGTGGGTGATAGGGTTGTAATCAGTTTTTGGCACCTTTTTTTCTGAGGACATACTTAAGGTTCTGTAGGAGGCCAGGAAACCCACTACTAGGAAACCATATTTGTCCAAATGGAAGATATTTTCTTTCTGGTGCCTTTCTCATAGCCAGGATCCATTTTATGTGCGATCCCTCTGGTTCTCTCTTATTTGTGTGAATTGCTCCATGTTGGGTTAGTGCATTCTTCTGTTAAAGCTCACCTTTCAGCAATTTCTGTTTGTCTGCCATTGACTCCTCTTCTCGCCTCTAGGCTCGTGCTCAAACAATTTCTTAAAGGTGTCCTTTGTATCAGACCTTCCAAGAAGCATATTCCACCTTCCTGAGACCTCAGTTTTGTACTTGAAAAATCAACTCAGGCTCCCTTTCAGCCTGCAGCTTCAGCGTCTTTGCAATATTGCACTTGGAAGACTGCTCTTCTTTTGGCTCTTACTTCAGCTAAGAGAGTCTCTGAACTCCAGGGTCTTATGGCTGTTCCTCCTTTCTTAGTTTTTCATAGGGACAGGGTGTCTCTTCATACTAATCCTTCTTTTATGCCCAAGGTGATTAGTAAATTGTCTCTTAAATCAGTCTATTAATTTTCCCTCCTTTTCATTGCACTTTGGATTTGCATAGACCACTCAGATATTATTTGGATAAGACTAAGGCCAGTTGCAAATCTGAGCAATTTTTTGTTTCTTTTCATCCCAGATATCTCTAGGGTTAATTGCTCCTAAGCAAACTATACCATCCCAGATCTCCAAGGCCATTTCTTTTTGTTACTCCTTTCATGGAAAATGTCTTTCTACCTTAGTAAAGGCTTGTTCTACTGGAGCTGTTACCTCCCCTGGTGATTTTTTTTCAGAGGTTTGGGTACCACTTCCATCCTTGAGGCTGCTACTTGGACTTCTGTCCATATATTCGCTAAACATTATAGGTTCATAGGTAGGTACTGGGCTATTGGCCCAAAGGCCTAAGTAAGCCTAGCCAACAAGGTTCCCTGGCTTACGCCACCCAAGATACATACTGGATGTTGTTCCTAGAGCAAGAGCTGGCTTTGCCAGAGCAATCCCGCACACGTTTCATAAGGGCTGTTCTGGGCCTTCCTTCTCCCATGTTTCCTTTTGAGCTTTTCTACTCTCCTGTTTTTGAATGTTGCAACAGTGATATGGAAGGTCATAGTACAGTTGTGTAAAATCTTACCATAACAGTAGATGTGTCTCTCTTCACTCTTGCAATATCCGCTTGCTCCCTTCCTCTACCCCCTTCTGCCTTCTTGGGCTGGAATTCTTTTCTCCTTCTGGATGCACGTGTTCCTACTAGATCCTAGGACTTATTGTTGCTCCTGGGGCTTTTCATTTCTGAGGTATATATGTCCATACATCACCTTTATGCCTTACATCTTGAGTGGGGAGCATACATGTGATGTACAACGTCCATAAATCTAAGAGTCTGGGTAAGACATCGGGGGATCCTGTTTGTAAAGAATACTACAACAGTGAAGAGAAGGACATCTACTGTAATGTAAGATTTTACACAACTGTACTATGTCCTACTACAACAGTGAAGAGAATGACATCTACTGTAATGTAAGATTTTACACAATGTACTATGTCCTACTGCAATAGTGAAGAGAAGGACATCTACTGTAATGTAAGATTTTACACAATGTACTATGTCCTACTGCAACAGTGAAGAGAAGGACATCTACTGTAATGTAAGATTTTACACAATGTACTATGTCCTACTGCAATAGTGAAGAGAAGGACATCTACTGTAATGTAAGATTGTACACAATGTACTATGTCCTGAAGGACATCTACTGTAATGTAAGATTTTACACAATGTACTATGTCCTACTAAGGACATCTACTGTAATGTGAAGGACATCTACTGTAATGTAAGATTTTACACAACTGTACTATGTCCTACTACAACAGTGAAGAGAAGGACATCTACTGTAATGTAAGATTTTACACAATGTACTATGTCCTACTACAACAGTGAAGAGAAGGACATCTACTGTAATATAAGATTTTACACAACTGTACTATGTCCTACTACAACAGTGAAGAGAAGGATATCTACTGTAATGTAAGATTTTACACAATGTACTATGTCCTACTGCAACAGTGAGGGAAGGACATCTACTGTAATGTAAGATTTTACACAATGTACTATGTCCTACTGCAACAGTGAAGAGAAGGACATCTACTGTAATGTAAGATTTTACACAATGTACTATGTCCTACTGCAACAGTGAAGAGAAGGACATCTACTGTAATGTAAGATTTTACACAATGTACTATGTCCTACTGCAACAGTGAAGAGAAGGACATCTACTGTAATGTAAGATTTTACACAATGTACTATGTCCTACTGCAACAGTGAAGAGAAGGACATCTACTGTAATGTAAGATTTTACACAATGTACTATGTCCTACTGCAACAGTGAAGAGAAGGACATCTGCTGTAATGTAAGATTTTACACAATGTACTATGTCCTACTGCAACAGTGAAGAGAAGGACATCTGCTGTAATGTAAGATTTTACACAACTGCGCTTTCAGGAGTCTACACTTATGCCTCTCATCTTTTCCCCCAGGGTGTTCATAAAGTGTGTGTCCATAGTAGCAGCTCACCAGATCCTGACTGATCCTACAGGATCACAGGATCTTCTCTTAGTTAAATAACTGGCTCCTCACTCTGCCTCCCTTCATCTTGTGGTACACAAAAAGGGACTCTTGATTCAAATGGTTTAATTTCCTGGGAGTCATGGTGAACCTCACAAAGTCACATCCTCCTCCAGTTCAGACTAACATTTGTAGTTTGTTTCCTAAATACAATCCCTTGCTTGTATCTTCATGCCTCAGGGCAAGCTATTTTCTCTTCAGTATGTGATAGCATCCACAAACTTGTCTGTATATTTCAGCACAAAATTGTCTAAAAACCTTAAGCCTTATGGGAGCTTCAGTTTCATGGTACACCATGCCATACATCACATGAGGATACTCGGTGGACTGCTCTGCTCCAGTGGTTTCTGAATATTAGCCCTTTGTCCTTCCCAGTCACAATGTCCCAAGGTTTGCTGTTAACATCTGCGGTAGTGTCTGCATCCCTGACATCTGCCAACTTGAAATCATCTACTAGCTGGGAATCTGTTCCAGCTGCAGACTTTTCGAGCATCATTCACCATGGAATATGTTACATAGGGTCATAGGACAATACTAGGCTTTTGGCCCAGAGGCCCTTATAGGCCTAGCCAAGAATTTAATTCATGTTTCCACAACGTCCGCACCTATTTTCCCTGTCCAGCAGGGACACAGTTGGGTTCCCAGGGGTGTATTTTCTGTTTCCCATCCAGTCGTCCAGGTTCCTCTTACAGAGCTAGTGAGGTACTCTGCTTGACATGGAGAGGAAGTCTATCCCACAGATGGGGGAGTCGTTGGGGCACAAATCTATCCTGCCAACAAGTTGTGTTAATGTCACAGACCCGGTTGAGATGCCTGCGAGTTGCACAAGTGGAGTTTGACTTACAGATATGCAGCAACTCCATCAAGGCAACTCCATCAAGGCTGAGTCTGAGATGGCCTTGTATGCCAGACACAGGTCACCTCTGAGCAGTCTGTACAAGACTGAGTAGAGGGACAGGGCTTTTAGCCTATCTGTATAGGATAGGTGTTTGAGACCCTGGATTTTCCTTGCCAGGAACCTCTGTGGTCTCCCCAACTGATGCATGTGTTTGGCGAGGTACATGCTGAAGGGGGCACTGTACTCAATAATGGTTCTGATAAGGGAGGAGTACAGGGATGTTATGACCTCCTTGTTCCTGGATGAAATACCCTTACTTATGTGGTGGGCCATGTAGAAAGCCTTCCATACACTGGAGACAATATGGTGGTCAACAGTCAGATTGCTATCAACCTGGGTGCCCAAGTCCCTCACGACTGGTTGCATGCTTAGTACATTGTTATTAATGTGATAATTAGTGGGGATGCCATTTTCCCCAAAGGGGATAATGAAGCATTTCTTGGCATTTAGTTTGAGCCCATGCTTCTGGCACCAGTCATTAGTTTGGGTAAGGCTCTCTTGGAGGATGTTCACATCACTGGGGGAATGTAAGACAGCACCCAGCTTGCAGTCATCTGCAAACTTGGTCAGCAACAGACCACTGGTTTTGGATTGCACCTCAGAAAAATATATCCCAAACAGTAGAGGCCCCAAGACTGATCCTTAGGATACGCCACTTGTTACAAGTGTACTACTAGAGGTGGCTTCGCCTTTTTTGACTGAGTGTGTTCTATCAGTGAGCCAGTTAACTACCCATCTGGTAACATAAAGGTTGATGCCTTGCTGGGAGAGTTTATCTATTATGCCCGACTGAGGAATAGTGTCGAAGGCTTTGGCTAGGTCAAGGTAGGTGGTGTTCACTGTCTTGCCCTCATCCATGGCTTTGGTGATTGTTTTGAAGATGGCGACAAAGTTTAACAGGCATGATCTCCCATTGACAAAACCTGTGTGGGATCATTTATTTGGAGGTTGCCAGTGTCCTTGTTTATAAGGTCCATGATAATGTGTTCCGTGGCCTTGCAGATCAGGCTAGTTAGGCTGATGGGCCTGTAATTACCTGGATCGGTGGATGGCTCCACCTTTGTGCAGAGAGAGGGCAGTGGCTGTCCTCCATTCTGCTGGGACGAAGCTGATGCACAGGCTTTGGTTGAATAGGGTGCCTAATGGTGCTGAGAGCTCTTGCCTGTGTTCATGTAGGACACAGCCAGGGATGTTGTGGGTTCCCATGGAGGCTGTATTTTTTGCTTTTGAGAATAGTCAGGTCTGCCGAAAATATAATCGGTGCTAGTTTTCCCTCCTTACAGGACCTGTACTATTCCAGAGTCATGAAAAGGGCAGGGAAGATCATCACCGACCCTTCACATCCAGGCTCCAATCTTTTTGAACTATTACCATCAGCCAGGCATTATAGATTAATAAAATGAAACACAAACCAAACCAAAGCACAAAAAATCTAAGTGAAGAAGCTGGATTGGACTCACTCACAAGTTCACACGAGTTGCAGATAGGAGACTCAATTGAGATGTGACAAAGTCCACTTTATTCAATCCAGTAAAACAAATCCACAAAGGATATTCACAGAAGATGAGCGCTTTTGTCTAGAAAGTCTAGACTTCATCAGATAACTTATGACAAATGGGTACTTCCTTTTATAATAGCTCAACAGGAAGTGACACAAATAATTAAAACAATTAAGTAAGTAAATAAATAAGTAAAAATCAGTAAAAGCACAGTGTTAGCAGTCCTAAAAGTGAATACATACAAATAATAGCCTACTGTCAGATAACAGGCACCCACCCAATAAATGCACAATAAATACAAAATAAATATGTATCATGAAATATAAAATGTGTATAAAAGATGTTAAATATAAATCTATATAAAATATATTTAAAATAAATATGATTTTAAAATTATATAAATATATAAAATTGTATTAAATTACTACATTGTTCAGTAAATACTGGGGAGGTATTGTTACCTCTCTAGTGCCTTTAATTTCAGTACAGGGCTAATAGTAATATATTCATTTAGACCTGGCCAGTTCCCTGCATTTAAACGTAACTGCCAATATAGTTCTCTTTTTTCCAATAATAATGACCAAGCCCCTCCTCTTATATCAATGCTAATACTGTCTATAATAAAAAATTGAAATTTATGGTTAGTGTTCTCCATTATGTGCTTACTTAAAGCGTTGGTCTCTTTTTTTATTTTTAATATCACATAAATGTTCATATATGCATTTTTTTAACTTCCGATCAGTCTTGCCAATATAGTAACAAGAGCAGACGGTACACAGAGCACAGTAAATAACCTTCTCTGAACAACAGTTATATTTCTGGTTGATCCTAATTTCCGTATTGTTAATGCAAAATGTGTTACCCTCTTTTATGTGTCTGGAGTAGTTGCATCTATCACATTTGTCCATAGCACCAGGCCTATGGTTAAGATGCATATTTCTAGTCTCAAAAATGCTTTTCAAATTCTTTCCTTTTCTGTAGACTATAGTAGGTTGTAAGCCTACTAACGATCTTTGATGTTCTTCTCGTGTCTAAGGGTGGACCAATTTTTTACTAAAATATCTCTTAATATGAAACTATCTTGCATAGACACAGTAACAAAAGAAGTTTTAAAATCTCTACCTTCTTCAGTAATATTAGTGTCATCATTATTAATAGTTGGAACATTAATAGTAATATCACCTGAAAGTAGGGGTAGGTAAAAACCACGCTCCCTCTTACTGACAACCTCAATCATAATGTCACTGATAAATTTAAAAGGGTAACCTATTTTCAAAAACATATGTTTTAGATTATCAGATTTATTCAAACATTCGTCCGTAACAGACACCATACGTGCTGCAAGCACTAATTGGCCCTTTACAGTTTCACAGGGTGGGTGCTAGAGAATTGCAATAAAGAATTAGAATACATACTTTTTCTGAAAATCTTTGAAACAAACATTTCATTATGATAATCCTTTACCAAGAGAATATCCAAAAAAGAAATCATGTCGAGGTCACTAGTATATGTAAACTTTAAAAAAGCTGTGGTAGTTTCATTGTAAGCAATAAAATCATTAATAACCTCATTAGGTCCATCCCATAGAACAAACATATCATCCAAAAACCTAGTATAGAACTTCCTATGCCTAAAATAACATGAAGGAAATAAAAATTTTTTCTCCCATTGCTTAACCACAATGTTGGCATAGAGACCACGTCATGCAGAGCCCATGGCCACTCCCTCTTGTTGTAAATATACTTCTTTGTTAAACAATATAAAATTATTTTTAAGAACCATTTCCATCAATTGTGAATAGACCAACACATCAAAGTGTGCAATACCTTTTTCATGGAGAAATTCTGTAAACCAGTCTAACCCCGTATCATGGGGTATAACTGAATATAAGTCCTTGATGTCAGTGGTTATGAAAGTAAGTGTCTAAAAGGTATTTTATCTATAGCTTCTAAAAAAACTCCATGAGTCTTTACAAACATGTGTCTCATTGAACACATATTCCTTTAACTTTTTATCCAAATATTTTGCCAAGGGGTGGGTAATGGAGCCCCTGGAATCTACTATAGGGCACATGGGTGATTTAATCAGATTCTTGTGCAATTTTGGTAATCCAAACATAACAGATAATCTTGGATAGGGAACAGATAAGTAGTTAAGAACATCTATAGAAATTGAGGGCTTGAGGTTGGTTTCTTATTTTATTGTATGAAACATTTAATTCATTTACAGAAGATTTTGTGTAAGCTTTTCCTTCTGAGATAAATAACATCTTCTTGTTATACCCTCATAATTAATTAAGACTACACCTCCCCCTTTACCTGGTTTCATAATTCTAGTTGTATGTGAAAATTTTTTTATTTCATCAGTTACCTTTTTCTCATTGAAATTAATATTCTTATTGTAAAATTAAGAATTACTTATATCCAGTTCACAAATGTTCTCAAACAGTTGGACGATAGAGTGAAGTGGGGGATTGTAGGTGCTAGAGAAAGCCAACAGGTTAAAAGGGATATAGAGGAAGAGTTTTTAAAAAGAATTTTCAAATTTAATTTGCTTGTATACATTCTCAAATCCATTAGGGTATTAGAAATATCCAGGGATTATAGGGGTACAAAAGTAAACCCTTTAGCAAACAGATCACAGTGTTCAGAATTAATCTCAATGCTAGAAAAATTGTATACATTGAAATCACCTAAGGTATTGGTAACGGTATGCCAGGGCGGAAGTAAATGGTCTAAAACTTGGTCTGGGGTGTCAAGTGATGCATTCAAGTTGCCAGGTATAGACAATTAAATCCTGCTGTTCCATGTCTGAATATGGAACCTCTTCCCCCCTCTGTTCGTCAACCCTCCCCTGTTCCATTGCTTGTAAGTGTTCCCCGGAGCCATCTCCCAGTTGTTCACTGGTGGGCCCTTGTTCCTCAGGTGCTCTGAGCGTCTTAGTGGTGGGAACTCCTCTGGGTCTAAAAAGTCTGCCCAGAATTACTAGATGTGGGATTACTTAAATTATTAGCATTATTAGTATTAGCTGAATTTGAGTTAGAGTTGGTAAATTTGTTGCCCCATTCCTACGAAGGTAGGGGCCTAGGGTATGCTAAACCATTGCCATAGTCATTTCTATCTCTTGTTAGTTTTTTATCTTTCTAACCTTAATAGAATTCACAAGATGGTCCATGCTTTTAAATATTCGCAAATGCTCATATTTATACTTATCATAGTGCAAATGGCCACAAATGGTTTTATCTAGTTCAGAAACAGAGGCAGTCAATTTATTAATTAACACATCATTGTGCTTAACAATTAAACGCATGTATTCTACACCATGCTTGTCAAACAAAGCGATCAATTCTTTAAATAAATCGGAATTATACTGTAAGCCACTAGGATAGCGCCACATTCTTAGACCTTTTGGCACTATATTTACTCATACACTCCAGAAAATATGCATTATCAAGCTGAAGTCGCTTGATTTTGGATAGTTTATAGTCGAATAAAGATGGTAAGTCATTATTACCATTCATCATCGTAAGTCCTTCATGTTAGAGTGTATTTAACAGTGAATAAAGGTTGAAAGTAATTCTGTTACAAGTATGCAAAATAAATAAGGTATAAAATAAAGCTTGCTTAAATGTTAGAAATAGAGTTTAGTAATATGTTATCAGCATCCATACTAAATGACTGTGGCTTGAAAAATAAGGAACTTGCTTAATGGACATGTTTTCTTACAGAATCATCAAAAATGTAAAAACTGACCTCTTATGTATGCATTACTTTGTCATTAAAAAGCAAAAATGTAAAAACAGGATGTATGTTTACACATTGTTAGGAAAAAAAGCTATCTGGTTCCTTAAAGGCTGGACAAACAGGAAAACAATCTGCATCATAAGACATTGTTAAGTAAGAAAGTTTGAAGTCAGCATTTGCACAAGAACAGATGTTCTCATACAAAGATCAGAACAGAATACCAAAGAGAAATTACATTGTTGCAGATTTTTCAGCTGAAAAATCTGCAACAATTTGCATTGTTTCTACAGGATGAGCAATTCTCCAAAATAGAATACCAAGAGGAAATCTGTATGTGTGTGCGTGACTAGAACTGTACATAAGATCTGTATTGATTCAGTTATGTTAGAGATATATGTGTAGGAACACACACTTGTTTTGAGGTAATATTGTATGTCTCACATCATCCATGTTCAAGAAGTAAAGTAGGACAGTACCTGAAGCTGCAACGTTAGTCAGTGTGGTTTGTTATAAAAAGTTATTTGTTACTGCTCTGAGTTTGGTGCTGCAAAGTATATTCTGTCATCAGTTTATATTCTGCAAGTTTCTGTATCCAACAGACTGTGAATGCAACTATAACCAGACTGATTTCAGCAGAATCCAGCCAGCAAGACTGAGTGTCTTAAGACTTTGGATCCATCACAGTAAGCATCACAGTAATAGCACCCTGGTTTAGCACTATAAAATTAATTTTTCACTTCAGTATCACCGAAGGAAATGGTCTCTGAAAGCCAGTCATGTAAAGCTGGAACAGTAGCTGCCATTGAAGAAGTCTCTCCTGTTTGAAGAATACGATGCCCGCAAGGCGTAGACAAATTAAAACTGACAACCCCATTGGAAATGGTAGAAAAATTGCTGCTAGTAGGATGCTGAGTGTTATTTTCAAAGTTAATGTCACTTAAAACAAACCCCAAACTTGTGGACACCATTTCTGCTCCACCAGATGCTTGCAAGTGTGGTCTAACGTCAGAAGGGGGTGTTTTAAGTAGAGCATTGACTTTAAGCTAAAGGGACTGCACGACTGACCTTTATTTTAAATATATTTTATATATATTTATATTTAACATCTTTTATACACATTTTATATTTCATGATACATATTTATTTTGTATTTATTGTGTACTTATTGGGTGGTTGAGTGTTATCTGACAGTAGGCAATTTGTATGTATTCACTTTTAGGACTGCTAACACTGTGCTTGTACTGATTTTTATTTATTTACTTACTTAATTGTTTTAGTTATTTGTGTCACTTCCTGTTGAGCTATTATAAAAGGAAGTACCCATTTGTGATAAGTTATCTGATGAAGTCTAGACTTTCTAGATGAAAGCGCTTATCTTCTGTGAATATCCTTTTTGGATTTGTTTTACTGGATTGAATAAAGTGGATTTTGTCACATCTCAATTGAGTCTCCTATCTGCAACTTGTGTGAACTTGTGAGTGGGTCCAATCCAGCTTCTTCACTTGGATTCATTATAGATTAATAACCACCAAAACAAGCAGATATAAGAACACTTTTTTCCACAGGCCATCAAGTTCATAAACGGTTAATTCAGCTTATTAGGTTAGGGTATTCTTTCTCCCAAGCCTCTGGGGATTCTGAAATATTCTTTACATATTGTTAATACTTGTTTCTTTCAGAGTTTCAGTATTTCTTGCACTGAGTTGCACTTTGCACCTTGCATGTACATGTATATTTACTTTTTTGTCTTGTTCTTAATAGTTGCATGTATGTCGTTTGTCTTGTTCTTATGTCTATGTCATTTATGTAATTCATACTTGGGGAGAAATTGAAACCGGAGTCAAATTCTCTCTGTACGTATGCATATTTGGCCAATAAATGTGATTCTGATTCTGATATGCAATGGGATTGAGGAACACTACAGTGGCAGACAGTTCAGACTAGGAGTAGCCTTTTGGATCAGCAAACCACTGTCTGTTGGCAGCCCTCATAAGCAAGTCCACATGTGCTTACATAGGGAGGGCATTGTGAATCTCTTTGGATAGCCCATCTCTAGCCCTGGGACCTGGGTAGAGACTTGCACAATATTTTATTTATTGGTTGATTGACATTTGATTACCAGGCAAGTCTGTCTGGGTAGCAGCCCATTTTCAGCGGAGGCCAAGGGAGAAAAGCTCCAAAGTATTACAAACCATTTTAAGAACGACAATTTTACAATATTTAAAAATAATACAAAATAACAACTATTAAATGTTCATACCAAATTACAAATATGAAAACATTGGCTAAAAATAGATACAAGTTACATGATAACGATTTAATAGAGAAAGTTTAGCCAGTTTATACAGAAATTGAAGGTAAGTTAGTATAATACAAACAGGAAGTGCAATATGAAGTAAGAGAAAAAGATGCTTTTGGTATATTTAGAGAGAAAGTCAGGGGAGAGAAATTGATAGAAGTAAGAAGTGAGTGAAGAAAGGGGGGAGTAAGGAGATGTAAGGTATGAACAGGTGTTTGTTCACATGTAGGGAATGTGGTGACAGCAGGAACTCCCTCATGTCTTTATGAATGACTACCCCTCTGGACATCTCTCACCCTAGTGGATCTGGGGACTGCTTGTCACTAGGAATGAATGGAATCAAAATCAAATCCAAAATATGGAGTTTGAAGGTAAACCAGCAGAGGGGGAAAACACACTTAGAAATATGGATAGAGTAAAGGTTGAAGAGAAGCATCTGTAGATGCTGATGAAAACATAAATACACCAATAGTTTAGCTGAGGAATTTATTGCCAGTTTGACTGCTGCTAAAACAGGGAAAATAAGGCTGATATCAAAGTTTCTAAACCGCATTCACCGGCCCTGATGCTGAAAACTTAAACAGCACATTATTCAATACTGTCGTCTGAACCATTAAGAATAATTTTACATGTATGGAAGATTGTAGATTTGGAATGCATAACTGTGGCTAAGCCAGAAGGTCTCACAGCCAAAGAGGCTTTACCCACTTTAGAGACCTCTACCATCTCCAACGATGACTCCTGTTTTTCTTCCGTCTGCACTGGGCTGCAGTTTGCTTAACAGGGAAAAGTTTAACATTGCCAAAGAACTAGCGAAACATCAGTAGGTGCCTCTGTTGGTCTCCCCCATGGTTTAACTTATGTCTGTTTTAAAGGTGAAAAAATGAAGCTGCTGAAATGTAAAAGAAAATACATCGCAAGGGTTTCCTCCGGGTACTCCGGTTTCCTCCCACATTCTAAAGACATGCTTGGAGCAGCATTTCCCCGGCCTCCACTGAAAAAAACAGGATGTGGAACCTAGTTGACTTCTTTCCCGTCAAAAAATGCTAAAATAAATAAATAAATAAATAAAAAAAAAAAGAAAATACATTAAAATGTCGTAGGTAGAGTTATGACTATACCTACAGGCAGAATGTGAAAACACATCTGGTTTTGGCCAGAATGCTCTGCATACATCACAGACACTGGGAATTAGATTCTAGTCTCCATGAGGTCTTTATTCATAATAGCTTCTACAAAGAATGTGTATCAAATGACTTTATAATTTCCTGCAGCTGTCCATTAGAATTTGAAACTACATACCCCATATTTTCAATTCCCTTTTTTCAGCATGCCATAGACACACACATACACATACAGCTAAAATAATTGCTCCAAATATCGGAGCACATTTCATAAAACAGTGATTGGCATTTACATTATGGACACTGCAGCATGCATATTCCCACAAATGAAGGGGGGGGGCATGAAACTCCAAAAATTTCATTGCATCACACCACGCCTTTGCTGCTTAGTGTATATATATGTGTGTGTGTGTATGTGGATTCACTTTATAATCTTGAAATACAGAAATCTCAGATTTCAGTATTTCAAGACCATAAAGTGGAACGTTCCAAATCCTGAAACCCCAAAACTGCAAAACACAAAATCACGCACATAAACGCACTATACACCACACAATACATACATCATCCAACCCACACCACAACAAACAAAACGCACACAAACACAAAAACACAAACAAAACTACAATACATATAAGCAGGGGGGCAAACCCCCCCTGCACCCCCATGTGGGGAGGCTGCACCCCCCCCACACACACACACCCTACTTATATATACTAACTCCAAGATCACACAAACAGGAAAAGACAGCAAACTCACACCCAGACATTCCACAGTCCCTCGCACACAGACACACACATACACAAACACCAACACACTCAACATTTACACACTCATACTTTCACCTAACTACCCCAACCCACACGTACAACTTACAAACACTCTCACATACATTCAAACTCCCACCCAAAACCCTTACAAAACACGTACATTATGTTGCACCTACATCCAGACACAACACCATACACCATCCACAGAAAACACAAGATGTAACGAAGCATAAAGCCATAACCGCAAATTCGACATATTCAAATTTGCGATTATGCACTTTCGCTATTTTAAAAATTACACTTTACAGTGTCAAGATACTGAAAATCTGAAATTTCAGTATTTTAAGATTATAAAGTGTAAATATATATATATATATATATATATATATATGGGTCTACTACACATGAATGAAATTTCATATGACTGAAATTCATTTGATTGAGACCAAAACATCAAAAGATTGACTGAAACTCGTCAGTCAGAAACCCATCAAACCGATGGCTTTTCATCCTGAAAAAAGGAGGTCATTGTCCCACTGTACTCATCCCTCATTAAACCCATTATAGAATACAGCACCCCATTTGGTTTGTACCTCTCAAGACATCTGCAACAACTGGAAAGGCTGCAGAAATACCTCACTAAAAGTATCACAGGCCTAAAGCAGATGCCCTATGCTGACCATATAAAAAAAACTCCACCTATACACTGTCGCATATCGTCTACCCAGAGGTGATCTCTGCTTAACATACAAGGCCATGTCAAACCCAGAGCTGTTGGACCTGCTACAGTTAAAGAAATCCCAATCCCTCAGAGACACATGCTTCAGGGATCTAACTTGTCATTTCAATGAACAAAACATGCTGGAGGGATAGGTTCCTGACCCAGAGACTCCCCAGACTCTGGAATAGACTGGCCATGCATGTCAAGCAGCGTACCTCTTTGGCCCTCTTCAAAAGGAACCTTGATCATTGGTTGGGAGATAGGAAATTCACCCCGGGGATCATGTCAGTTGCCCTGCTAGACAGGGGTCAGGGAAGTAAATAGTGTGGGAAGAAATAGCCAGGGAATTGTTATAGCTATGCTTGTATAGGCCTTAAGGCTGATAGTGTTATAGGTTCATAGGTTGGTACTTAACTGGCACATTAAAGTAAAAGGTATATGCCCTTTTTCCCACTGTAGTGCAATCCTGGAGTTAATATATATAGTTGGGGGGCCCCCCACATTGGGGGGTGTGGGGGGCCCACATATGTTATACATTTTAAAACATACAGATGGATACTTATAACTGCAATGAATAACTCTTTGCAGAAGACAATATATACTTAAACTTTGTGGGGGGCTACACCCACTACACACAGCCCCACCTATATACACTAACTCCAGGATCACACTACAGTGGGGAAAGGGCATATACCTTTTACTTTAATTTGTCAGTGTTATGAGTTTCAGTCAAATGAGTTTTCAGTGTATGCATCACACCACACCCCCGCTTAGTGTATATATATATATATATATATATATATATATATATATATATATATATATATATATATATATATATATATACATATATATATATATATATATATATATATACATATATATATATATATATATATATATATATATATATATATATATATATATAGCTGGCTTATCTAATGCCCAGTGCCACTCCCCAGTCTGGCACCCCTCAACTCTTAGTTAATGAGCCCAAAAAAATAAAAGGTCTGCTTTTCAGTCCATCTCTCACTTCTGTTATAAGGAAGAGAAATGCTAGCTCCTTTGCAACCACCCTTCATCACCAGCTGAGTTGCCAAACAAAGGACTTCTGGCCTAGGAGTAGGAGTACCAGGTCCTATGCACCCACCCCTTATCTCAAACAAAAAAAAAAAGTCTACTCTGGAATCTGTGCTTACTCCTCTCCTAAGAAGGAGGATTTCCATTTCTAAGTGTCTGCAAGTCATCTGCCAGTACAGAAATGAATACAGGTGCTGCAGTAGCATCACCTGACCACTTGCACCTGGAGCAGTTGCCCCTTACGCCCGCCTTAGCTGAGCTTCTGCAGGGATTGCACAACTGGGATGAAAAGGTATAACCCATTCCCTGCTGTAGCATGATCTCAAACCACTGCTAACATCAGTCAACCAAGGAAGGAATAACAGCATTACACGTGTGTGTGTGTGTGTGTGTGTGTGTGTGTGTGTGTGTGTGTGTGTGTGTGTGTGTCTGTGTGTGTGTGTGTGTGTGTGTGTGTGTGTGTGTGTGTGTGTTTGTGTGTGCATGTGTTTGTGTGTGCACACGTGCTTGTGCGCATGTGTGTGTGTGCGCGCCTGTGTGTGCACGTGTATGCATGTGTTTGTGTGTGCATGTGTGCGCGTGTGTATGTGTGTGCACGTGTGTGTGCATGCACGCATGTGTGGGTGCATGCGTGTGTGTGTGTGTGTGTGTGTGTGTGTGTGTGTGTGTGTGTGTCTCATTTGATTTGTCAAAATTATGTTTAATCAAACAACAAATAACCGAGATCACTTACCTGAGACTTCACTATTCCGAAACATCACTATGCCAAATTACAAATCCACAAAAGAACAATTATTTTAAAATATAAAAACAAAAACACACATTTTCCAATATTTTTGCAGGGGGGCAAGCCCCCCTGCATCCCCCACACCCCCTGGAAATTATAATTACCAACTCCGAGACCACACTACAGTGACAGCAAGGATAGATTTTTCCCTATCCGTACTTTAGTACAATGACAGTAAGGATAGATTTTTCCCTATCCGTACTTTAGTGCGATGACAGTAAGGATAGATTTTTCCCTATCCGTACTTTAGTGCGATCTCCATTTGAAAGCTATAACTGCTATAAAAATAACGTAACATATGCTGATGATTGGTGACACTACTGTCACATCCGTCATGCCTCAGAACTGTTACTGTATATGAGAACTTACATAAAGACCATATACTTGTACTTCTCGCACTACCAGCAACACAGTAAGTATTTGATTAAACGGACCTCAGCATATTGATGTTTCAGAAAAGTGGAGTTTTGGGTAAGTGGTCTTGGTTATTTGTTGTTCGATTAAATGTAATTTTTACAAATCAAATTAGACCTATATATATATATATATATATATATATATATATATATACACATGTGTGTGTGTGTGTGTGTGTATATATATATATATATATATATATATATATATGTGTGTGTGTGTGTGTGTGTGTGTCTGTGTGTGTGCGTGCTTGTGTATATGTATGTCTTTACACTGAGTTTGGACAGTACTAGCTATAAGTTAAAACAGCACTATTCTGTGTTCCACATTCACACTACTGAACCTGCTGTATTTTTTACTTTTGCAGAGATTTGCCTTCTAGTTTAACAATGAATCCAGAAAAAGAGACTCTGGTAACCCAGAATTTTGTGATTTCACTTGATTCACTACACTTCCATTGAATAAAACCCAATGTTGACTTGCAAAATGGCAATTTAGAAACATGAAAAATGTTGATGCCAGCACAGATTTTGTAAATACAAACTCCCTGGACCAGATTGTCAGTACATCAGCCAGGTGTGCAACTATATTGGATCTGGTCCTCACTAATATGGGAGAGTGCTGCACAACCCCTACTGTCATGTCCTCAATACTAAGGTCAGACCACAAAATGATCTCCTTGAAGTAAAAATAAAACCTGGATCCCCTAGCAAACCCTGGGATATTCAGGAACTATTCTATGGCTAACTTCCTGCTATTAAGTGATAACCTGGCAAAATTTGAAGGTTCCATAAACCCTGAGAACACTGCTACCTATGCAGAACTGTTCACAGAAACCCTGTAGAAGCATGTTAATTGCTGCATAGAGACAGATGTACCCACCAGGAAGAAGTACAGAGCTCAATAAAAAAACAAGCCACCCTGGTGGAATCACAAAATCAATCGGCTGTATAACAGGAGGAAGAAACGCATTGCAAAAATTAGGAGGTGCAGCACCCAGAAAGATAAAAGGACTCATCAAACTAAACAACTCAGTGGACAGATAATGTCTACCAAAGCCAAATTTTAGGTAAATTTGGCCTCCCAGGCCAAAGACAATCACAGGACATTCTTTAGCTATATCTACAACCTCAAAGGCAATACACAATTGTGTGTAGAGTTCATTCTAAATGGAGCCACCTGTACTGAGTCAGAAAATATAGCAAACCTGCTAACCCACAAATTCAGCTCCAACTTTACCCCTGTCTCCCCATCAACCTTCCCTAAGGAAATATCATCAAATATAACTCCCCCTGCTGTCACTATGGAACAGGTCCTTAGTGCTCTCTCTAAGGCCAAGAACACTGCATTAGTGGGCCCAGACAGTATCCCATGATGCCTTCTAAATAGCATGGGACATGACCTTTCAGGCCCTCTGGAATGACTATTTAACTGCTGTCTCAGAACAGACTTTGTGCATCAAAAGGGGAGAGCAGCAACAGTCATCCCTCTACACAAAAGGTGGGCCATCTACAGACCATGGAAACTACAGACCCATAAGTCTCACTAGTCTTATATGCAAAGCCATGGAAAGAATTATCATGAAAATGATCAGTAATGATCTTGTAAACCTGCAGACACTGGACCCCAACACAATTTGGTTTTGTCAAGAGCAGGTCATGCCTACGCAGCCTGGTGGACTTCTTTGAGAAGGTCACCAAAGCAATGGATGAGGTCAAATGGTTCACACTACCTTTGACTTGGCCATACCATTTGACACAGTACCCCACTCAGGCATTGTTGACAAGTTCAAGAGGTTAGGTAAAAGCCCTTACATCAGCCGGTGGATAGCCAACAGGCTCACAGACAGGACCCAGGAAATTGAGGAGTCCACCTCTACAAAGAGGCCAGTCACAAGTGGAGTCTTTCAGGGATTGGTCCTGGGATTGCTCCTTTTTGGCATTTACTTCTCTGAAGTCAAAGCCAATGTCAGTAGCCTCTGCCTAACTAAATTTGCAGATGATTGCAAATTAGGAGCTGTCATTGAATCCCACACACTGACACAAATGTTCTCCAGGAAGGGTTGACACAGACAAACAACTGGTATCAGAACCATGGACTAAAAGTGAATGCCAGGAAATGCATAATAGAATTCTTTGGGAAGTCATCCATGCCTGATAACTATCACATTGACAACACACCCTTTAGAGTTGACCCCATTAGTTGGGGACTTGGGGAAACACATAAATGGTAATCTAGCCTTTGACCATAATGTGTCTACAGTAGTGAGGAAATCATTCTGTGTTGCTCAACTTATAAACAAAGGTATGGAATCTAAGTCAAAGGAAGTAATTGTTCCACTGTATTTGGCATTCATCAGACCTATCATTGAGTACAACTCCCCCTGTGGTATGTACCTAATGAGGCGTATCCAACATCTGGAACATCCACAGAGGTTCCTTGCTAAAAGAATACAGGGAGTAAGTAACATGTCATATGCAGACTGCCTCAAGACCCTATCCCTGTATTCTTTCTCCTACAGGCTGTTGAGGGAAGTATTCTTTCTCCTACAGGCTGTTGAGGGAAGATCTATGCTTGGCATACAAGGCATTGTCAGACCCCACTCTGATGGGCCTCCTGCATATCCACAAAACAAACAGCACCAGAATTACCTGTTCTAAAGACATAAACCTTGCCTGTGATATAAATAGGACCTGCTGGAGAGACAGATATCATGTATCTAAGAGACTACCTCATCTCTGGAACACGCTCCCTGTCAATGTGAAGCAGAGTTCCTCCCCGATCCAATTCAAGTGTAACTTGAACAATCGGATGGGGAACAGGAAATTCATCCCTGGTTTGCCTCCTATGTCTCTAATGGACACATGCAGCCTTTAAATGGTTCATGCCCTAGGCCCCTGCTTGTAAACGTTTCATCTCCCTTCCCCCTGCTTACACTTATCTAGGGTACCAGAACGTCTCAGAGATTTGGGATGCATGTATAAGCTTAAAAAAAACCTTGTGGTCATTAGCCTAGTAAATACCTTTGAACAGAAAAGAAAATAAACCATTTTGACTTGTTTCCATTTAAATACAACATATATCACACATATTTTTTTCTTTACTGCTATCATCAGTCCAGTGTTAGTAAAAAACTGCTGCCTTCAGTTAAACCGCACTCCTCCTCCTCAACAGTATTCTGCATGTATTGGTCATGTATTGGTCACACAACGTCCATTTACTTTCATGTAATCTGCTGTTTCCCTTTTATAAAGATCCTTCTCACAGATCCTTTGTCTCTCTTATAATATTCAGCACCTCAAATACAGTTGGTGTAGACTGTGATTTCCATTTTAAAGTAATTGCTTTGTTGGCAACAAACAGAATTAATCTTAGTAAGGCATTACTAAGTATAGGCAATTCAGATCCCAGGTCAAAGAATCATTTCATTAATTACAGCCATTTGCTCACACAATATCTCTGATAGAGTACTCTGTAGGGAATTTTTAAAATCTGCCAACTCATTACACTTCCAAAACATATGTTCTCAGTTACCTCTTACTTGTCTGTCACGCCTTCCACCTTCAATATTTGCACTGCACCCAAGGAAAACATTTTTGAAGTCTGCTTTGGTGTTAAAATACCTGTACAGACATTTCCAAGGAAAGATCTTAAGTCTTCTGGACTTGGTTGCATACATGGGAGCTATACATATGTCTTCCATTTTTTTTGTGTAAATTGATTTTCCAGCCTCTCTCCTTAATCTTTTCTAACCTCTTCTGACTGATTCTTAAGTTATCACACAATGTTATATATGCCTGTTAATTATCCCTTTTTAACAGCTGCTTCTGTTGTAGATTCAGCTAAGAACTCTACCAGAGCAGGCCTTTCACTTAAAATTCCCTTTTCCCTTTCTCTTTGCATGTACTCTGAGATCAAGTCGTGGTAGGGAAGGCAGTCTCTAGCCTGTAATCCAAAGGTCGTCTTGGCATCATCCTACTCTACTACATTTCCTGCTTGAGTTATTTGCTCCCAGTATCTTGGTTACTTTGCTAGGTTTCTCCAATAAATTCCAGCCACTTCTTGCCTGTTTTCTGAATCCCTACTTGCAGTCATCCCTCTCCATCCTTGTATTGGCTTATTTCTTAAGAATACTTTCTGCTACTTTATGAATGTAATATTCTGTGTGGTTATTTTTATTGTACTTAAGGATCATCATCCAGATTCGCACACTGTCTTTATTTCTTGAATCCCCCCTTGCATCATTTCTTTCCACTTTATGTATATGAGCCTTAACTGCGTAGCTCTAAAACATCTCTTCAAATCAGGTAGTCCTAAATTGCCATGTTCTGTTGAAAGGATCACCTTATCCCACTTAACTCTTACCCTCTTTCCCTCACAGATAAATTCCTTCAATTCTTTATTAATTATTGTCCACAACTTTCTCAGGTTGATAAAAGTATGCCTGACCTCTATACAAGACTAAAAGGACTAAGAACATTTTCACTGCTTGTATGCTGCTATCCATATCCATAAATAAGAGTTTACAGTTTCTCACTTTTTGTGTTGTCTTTTGTTTAGTCTCTTCCCAGTTACCCTTAGCTGCCATAACAGAAGCCTTTTTAGCCCATACACTTAAGTACTTCATCTTATCGTGTCTCCATAAATATGGGTATTGCTAAACTAATTTTGTGTGTGGGTACATCATTTACAGCAATAGCCTTTGTTTTGGATCTATATTAGAACATCGAAGTTTCAAAACTTCAAATGTTCTAATATCGACCCCTATTCAGCGAAAGCTGAAAATACTGAAGCAACAGAAAAACAAATTTTTTCCTAGGGAAAGAATTTTGTTGTCTGTTTCTGTTGCTTCTTTATTTTCAGCACTGTGGTGGAAAGTTACGGGTTGGGTTCAGGTAAGTGTGCGATTGAGTGCAGGTTAGGTTAGTTAGGGTTAGTGTGCGGGTTAGGTATGTGTGCAGTTGTGTGGACGTGAGAGTTAGGGCGGGTTAGGTGAGTTAGGGTTAGGGCGTGGGTTAGGTATGTGTGCGATTGTGTACATGTGAGGGTTAGGGCAAGTTAGGTGAGTTAGGGTTAGGGTGCAGGTCAGGTAAGTGTGCGATTGTGTGGATGTGAGGGTCGGGGCGGGGTAGGTCAGTTAGGGTTAGGGCGCATGTGAGGTGAGTGTACGATATTGACGGACCTTAGGGTTAGGGTTTGGGTTAAGGTAAGTGGATAGTTAATGGTGTGTGTATAGTTTAGTGTAGGGTTAGGTGTAACATTTTAGTTGTATGTGTGTGGATTGCTGTTAGTTTGGTGTGCTTGTTTGTGTGTATGTGTTTTGAAACAGCAATTTTTTTCCTTAGGAAAAAAATCGCTGTTCTGTATGTTCGATGTTTTCAGCTTTCGCTGAATAGGGGTCGATATTAGAACATTCAAAGTTTTGAAACTTTGGTGTTCTAATATGGATCCTTTGTTTTATATTCTTTAATTCTGTATCCCAAAAAGACTTGAAACTATCTCTAAATGTTCCACAACACTGAGATTTATGAGGTACAAAATTATACCATCTGCAAATAAAGCCTACTTTTCTAGATTACCATACCAATTACATCCTTGCATTTCCAAGTCACTTGTTTTCTTTGCCAGTGGCTCTAAATATAAAGGAAGTAACAAAGGGGAAAGAAGTCAACCCTGCGTGGTTCTACTGTTCAAACACAGCTTATCCTCCCACTTTAATTCTTGTCTCCAATCCTTAATATTATCCATCTAATTAACTTTATTATTGTATCAGGGAATGCAAAGGCTTCCATTGCCCCACTCATAAATTCACAGTTTCCTCTGTCAAATGCTTTCTCTGCATCAAGACTCTCAGACAACAGAGGTATTTTCTTAGATTCTCCTTCCCTCTGTATCATCATTGTTCTGTTAATGTTGTCAAATGTTTGCCTCCCCTCCACATAACCACACTGATTGATAATCTATCAATTTTGGCAATACCTTTGCCATTCTTTTAGGTAGTATAGACATAAACTCTTTATAGTGGTTAAAATTAAAATGGGGTCTATATGAAGCTGGGTCTGAAGGATCTTTGCCATCTTTAGGTAACACAACCACCACAGCATTCTTCCTTTTAAAATACAGTTAAACAAAATCTTCCAAATCTTTATCACTTTTGTCCCTCCAAATTTCCAAACTCCTACAGGAATGCCATCCGTTTCTAGAGACTTTCATAAAAATTGATTATACATTACTGTTTTCATTACCTCCTATCTCAACTATTAGTTTTTGAGCCTCATCTACCTCTAACCTTGGCATAATTAACTCTTCCATAAATATGTCCATTTGTACTCTTTCTTAATTTTAGTACCGCTGCTTTACACAAATTTTTATCAAATTTCTGGAATATCTCTAAACCCACTACAGGATATCTGGCTATTTTTCTTGTTATAGGTTCCTTACGTTTGGTGACAACCCTTTCACCATTCTATTGCCTAAGTCATTGTGCTAAAAGTTTTTTGGTCTGGTGTTATCAAAAAATAGTTGCATTAAGCGCAGTCTTTCTAAACTCAAGGCTATTATCCAGATGATGTTCATCATGCATACAGCTGCAGTAATCACAGATGGGTTTTCTGCCGTCAGGCGGGTCCCCGGTCGGCCGAATTCCAAAGTCTAGGTCCGGCGTCGGTTGTTGTCACTTTCTTTCCTGACGTCAGAGAGGCAGGGGTATATAAGACACATCCGACGCCATTTTCTTCGGTCTTTTTTGCCGCGCGGTGCCCGAAGCAGAAGCAGTTCGCAAGTGCCGGTCGGCCAGCTCCTGAATTTACGAAAAATTGGAAACCGAAGTCTTCTTTAAAGCTAAGTACCCCGTTGGGGAAACTTTTCTTGCCTCAGACCGATGTCAGAAAAAGTTAACAATTGTATTTCTTGTGGGAAGCAAATACCGCATAAGGATTTCCATTTCCTCTGCATACCTTGTTTAGGCCCAGACCACGACGTCTCGGGCTGTCGCTTTTGCGCTACTTTCAATAAACGCACTATTAAGCATCGGGCGGAGTTTGCCCAACACTTTTTTGGTAAAGCCTTTGATTATAAAATGTCGTCGGAGACTCCGACTACCGTTTTGTCCAAAAAACACAAGGACAAGGACCGACACCCGAGGTCCGCGGTCCCCACCGACACCACACCAAAACCGGCTACACGTGGTCCGGTTCTCAGCGAGACGCCTATGCAGTCCCTGACTACCGACGACACTTCTTTGGCGGTGTCTTCTGTAACCGAGACCGCAGGTACCTCGGCCCATATCCAGACTACAAACACCGAAGCCACTGTGAGCGTTGAGCCTCCTAATGTGGACAGGTCCACTTCCACCCATGGTGTCTTTATACCCTCATCTTCCTTTTCCATTAAGGCCTTTACTAAGTCCAAATCAGCCAGGCATCCCCAGAGGCCTGTTGCACAGGGCCCATCTCCAGGCCCCATGCCTAAAAAACAGATGCTTAAAATGGCTGAGGATTTAATTACTCTTATCGGGGGTTCCCAACCCCCTCCAGACAAGAGACCCAGAGTGGAGGAAGATTCTCCCTCTTCTGATCAGGGCTCGATTTTTTCAGAACATTCTGATGTAGAGGAACACTCTTACTCCCCTTTTGAAGATTCTGATGCAGAGCAGTCCATTCCTTCTGTATCTCCTCCTGAGGATTTTTCTTTTGGGGAAACCTTGCACACCTTGAGGGAACACTTTCATTGGGAAGGCCAAGACTTTTCTGATTCCAAGAAAAGACTTGGGGAATTTCTTTTGTTACCTCAACACAGACCTCTGGCGATACCTCCTGTCTTGGACATACTTGATGATGTTTATTCGGAGGCTTGCCTTAATCCGGATTCCCTGCCTCCTGCCCCAGTCAAGCCCGATAGGTACTACAGAGTTCCTAACTCTCACCAATTTCTTTACAAAAGCCATAATGCTGACCCTGAAACCATTTCTCAAGGCCCCAAGGGAATGAAGGCCTCTACTGCTAAGAATCCACTACCTTCCGAAGAGAGTCAAGATCCTTAGAAAGGTGGGGGAAAAGGTATATACCTCGGCCACCCTAGCCATGAGGGCCTTAAATTGTCAGTTTCATATGCTTAAATATCAGCAGTTTCTGTTATCACAATTAAGAAATAAAATGTCTCAACCTGAACAACCAGATTTGAAGGAGTTGCAGGATATGATGCATAGTGCAGAACAAGTGGGTAAGCACACCCTACAATGTGGCTATGATGCCCTAGAGGCCTCAAGTAGAGCTGCTGTTACAGGATCAGTCATTCGTAGACATGCCTGGCTTAGGGAACAAATCTTGCCTGATCATGTGAAAGCTAAACTACTAGATGCTCCTTTACAAAAGGATGTGCTATTTGGTACTAATGCTGAGGAGATACTACGGAAAATGGAAGAAAAAGCCAAATCTATGCAAACTGTCAAAGCTTTTCTACAGGTTCAACCACCACGTTTTAGCAGAAATTGGCCTTCTCAAAACTGGTCCTTTCCAGCTACGGACAAGCCCCAAAGAGGTAGATACAGGCACAAGGGGCAGAGGACAATCACAAGGATCATATAGAGGCAGGCAATGGCAAACTCCAGCACCAAGAGGTGGCAAAGACAGTGCACAACAATACAGGAAACAAACCCAATGACTTCCTCCTTTCCATGCCAAGCAAGTCTCAGCTGGCAGCACCCTTGGGAGGAAAGCTGGCATTATTTGCAAGAAATTGGCATATTGTCACAACAGACAAATGGATCCTGGACGTTATAAACAGAGGCTACAGATTTCATTTTCACACTCTTCCAAAAATGAGAGGCATGCCAAACCTGCCACACAATCAAAGGGCAGAGGCACAACTACAAATTTCAAAGCTCATAGACATGAAAGCTATTCAAGAGGTCCCTACTCATGAACAAGGTCAAGGTTTTTATTCAAGGCTATTTCTGGTACCAAGGAAAGGAACCGACTGGAGACCCATTTTGGACTTATCCATCCTAAACACATTCTTACTCGTACCAAAATTCAAGATGCTCACATTACAGCAGCTTCTTCCCATGCTGGGCAAGGAGTTTTGGCTGGTAACATTGGACCTCAAGGAGGCATACCTGCATGTCCCAATCAGACAAAGCTGCAGAAGATACCTCAGATTTCTTGAAGGTTCAATCCACTATCAATTCTCTGCATTGCCCTTTGGCTTATCTACTGCGCCCAGAGTATTCACGAAATGCCTGGCATCAGTAATTGCCTACTGCAGACTTCAAGGGATACAAATTTACCCTTATTTGGACGACTGCCTGATCAAAGCGGACAGCAAGCACATACTTCTGGAACATCTGGCTTATGTAACACGGTTACTGAATTCTCTGGGATACACAATCAACAGAGAGAAATCCAGGCTAACACCATCTCAGAAAATAACTTTCCTGGGTGCCAACTGGGACACAAACACCCAGATGGCCTATCTTACGCCAGAAAAACAGGGGCAACTAACTCAGTACTTCAAAATACTAGCAAATTGTACCAGGCTTACTGCAAGGAAAATCCTGCAGGCTCTGGGCTTCATGACATCTTGCATTCTTTTAATCCCATGTGCAAAGTTGCATATGAGGAAACTTCAATGGTACCTAAAAAACCTATGGTCTCAACACAGCCACAGTTTGGAAACAACAATACCAATAATTCCATGTTTGCAAAAGGAATTTCTATGGTGGGCCCAAGCATGTCAAACAAACACAGGTCTCCCATTCTGCAAGCCTCAAGCAAATCAAGTCATCACAACAGACGCCTCAGATTATGCCTGGGGGGCGCACATGACAGACAGGTGCATTCAGGGCAAATGGTCCCAAAAGGAAAAGCACCTTCACATCAATCAAAAAGAAATGCTAGCAGTGATAAATGCAATTACAGCTTTCAAGGACCTCCTGCATCCAGGACAATTATTGATAAGAACAGACAACACCACAGTAATGTGGTACATAAACAAACAGGGAGGAACACATTCATATCCCCTGTGCAGACTAGCCATGACACTTTGGAACTTGGCTCTGGAATGGCAAATCGTACTTCAAGCACAGTACTTGCCAGGTTTGGAAAACACGCTGGCAGACAATCTAAGCAGAAATATGACAGATCCACACGAATGAAAGTTGCATCCTCAAGTGTTTACAAAGATAATCCAAGCGTGGGGGAGGCCAGACATAGATCTCTTCGCCTCCCACAGGAATCATCAATTGGAAATGTTTTGTTCAAGGACCTTTCATCCAAAGGCCTGGAGAGTGGACTCCCTTTCATTCAGTTGGACAGCATGGACAGTTTACGCTTTCCCACCTCTGCCTCTTCTGCCCAAGGTGCTCGTGAAAGCAAGAGCAGACAGACCAAAGATGATACTGATTGCTCCAGACTGGGCCAAGACAACACTGGTACCCACTCCTGAGGAGCCTAACACATACTCCTCCCTGGTCCCTACCTCTAATGCCTCTTCTGCTGACTCAGCACAGCTACAAAACTCTTCACAGTCAGCTGAAAACACTCAATCTCGCTGCATGGAAAATTCCTTAACACCACAACAGACCCTACTCTCCAAAGAGGTGCAGGATGTCATTTTGGAGGCCAGAAGGCCATCTACTAGAAAGGCTTACTCCGCAAAATGGAAACGGTTTTGCTCTTGGAATGAGAAAAAAGGCCAGGACCCTAGAAAACTAAATTTGCCTCAGGTATTACAGTATCTAGCTGAGCTGCTGAACAGTGGACTTTCATTTTCCTCCATAAAAATCCATGCCTCAGCCATTTCTGCAGAATTCAACATGGATCCACCCTTATTCTCTCACCCACTCTTAAGACAGTTCCTCAGAGGGGCTAAGAATATAAGACCACCAAGGAAACAACCAATACCAGCCTGGGATCTTAATTACATTCTAGAAAAATTAACATTGCCTCCCTTTGAACCAGCTGCCTCAACAGATTTGCAATATTTGTCCTGGAAAACAGCTTTCCTTCTGGCCATTACCTCAGCTCGTAGGGTTTCGGAACTACAAGCCCTCATGGCTGTGCAGCCCTTTCTCATCTTCCATCAGGACAGGGTTTCCCTTTGAACCAACCCGTCATTTATGCCTAAAGTGGTATCCAGGGTAGCTTTAAATCAAGCCATACACTTACCTACCTTTTACCCCAATCCTCAAAACAAAGGGGAAAGGCTGCTACACTCCTTAGACATCCATAGACAGCTACGTTATTATTTGGACAGAACAAAGCCTTTCAGGAAATCAGAACAACTTTTTGCGTCCTATGCTGTAGGAGCCCAAGGGAAGCCAGTTACCAAACAGACAATTTCAAAATGGATAGGCCACTGCATACGGTTTTGTTACTCCTATCATGGAAAATCTGTCCCTACAAGCATCAGATCCCACTCCACCAGGGCCACAGCTACCTCTACAGCCTTCCTCAGAGGAGTTCCTACCAAAGATATTTTGGAGGCAGCCACTTGGAGTTCTGTGCACACCTTCACAAAACATTACCACCTGCCTTTATATTCCAAAACTAGAGCAGGCTTTGCCACTGCTGTGTTGCAGGGCATTCTGGCTCATCCCAGTTCCACCTAGTGCTTACCACCCTGTGCGTAGCTTTGGGATTCTACCCATCTGTGATTACTGCAGCTGTATGCACGATGAACATAGTACAGTTTTGTACCTACCATAAATGTAGATGTTCGAGTGCTAATACAGCTGCAGTACAGTTTTCCCTCCCTCCTTCCCCTCTTGGTAAAGGCCTAGGACCTAACCCCTCTTCATACAACCTGATTGGGTTATCCTTCTATGGTATATTTGCTTGCAACTACTGTTTTTTGATTATATTGCATTGCATGTATATAAATATAATTTATGTATTGCCTTCCTTCTGGGGGCACCTGACATCTGGGGCAAGAAAGACTGAAGAAAATGGCGTCGGCTGTGTCTTATATACCCCTGCCTCTCTGACGTCAGGAAAGAAAGCGACAACAACCGACGCCGGACCTAGACTTTGGAATTCGGCCGACCAGGGACCCGCCTGACGGCAGAAAACCTATCTGTGATTACTGTAGCTGTATTAGCACTCGAACATCTACATTTATGGTAGGTACAAAACTGTACTTTCCCTTCTTTTCTATGTAGCACTGTGCATTTGCTTCTCCTGTTATTCTTCGAGATACCCCTTATTGTGCAGTACTTTGGGTCTATATTAGAACACTGAAAGTTTAAAATCGCAAATGCTCTAAAGAGCAAAAATGCCTGACCTCAAAATCATTATTGTGGGGGGCTGTGCCCCCACACCTCCTGCTAAATATATATTCCAACTCCGAGATTGCACTACAGTTAGGAAATGGAAAATATTCCAGTCTTAGGAAATGGAAAATATTCCAGTCTTCACTGTACTGCAATCTCAAAAAAAAGCACTTCGAGGTCCGGCATTTTCACTCTTTAGAGCATTCGCAATTTTAAACTTTCAGTCTTCTAATATAGACCCCAATACTTTAATGTTTGTCAGCCTCTCTAAGTCACTCTATTACTTGTTAATCATATCTCTTTCACTTATTTTACCCTATTTTTAAACTCCATTTTCATTTTATCCCAGGCATTATCTATAACATCTGAAGATATTTCTTGCTTCCCTAATAACGGTTGAATAATTTCCCCTGCCAATTGCTTAAATTCCTCTTTTTTTAACAAGTAGGTTTGAAAGTGCCAGTGTCTTATTTTTACTTCACTACTCTGCATTTTTACCTTAGTTTTTATTGTTGCATGATAATAAATAGTAATTGGATGTATATCGAGGATTACAACTGAATGCACATGTTCCTCTGAAATATAATTTCTGTCTAGTCTATCCCAATTATTGTACCTTCAGGAATATGTAAATGCTGAGTTCCAACTGCTGAATCCACATCTTCCATACCAAATATTTTCATACATTTCTTCTCTACCCTCTTGTTATATTGTCCATTCAAGATCCCCTTGATACATCCTTACTATTGCAAATCAAATTTCAGTCCCCACCTACAAACACTATTCCCTGCTAAAAGCTGATTATCTCTCCCAAAATTTTCTTAAACTCCATAATAGCAGTTTTTGGTGGAATATAAATATATGCTATGTTAATCCTTCTCCCTTGCCAGTAGCCCTTTGCTACCATAAATCTTCTTTTTTTTTTTGCCCCCCCCCCATCTGTCACTATTGAGGCTGCTCTAGCAAATAGTATAATTACTCCCCCTTTCCTCTGTCCCTGATATTCTGCTGAACATCCATTCTGAAACTCACTTTTGTCAAATTCACATGCTCACTTCTTTCCAATTGTCTCTTCTGCAGCATTGGTATTTGCCCTCTGCATTTCGTAATGTAATTCAATACTATTTCTTTTTTCTCTCTACCTGTAAGGCTATTGACATACCAGGATAATGTGAACAGCATAGCCATCATGATAAAAAAATTGTTGCCATTTATTATAAAAGACAGTTTATTCGAGTGTGTATTTCCAGCTTTTCTGTTCCGTGCATATACTAATGTTTGGCAGGCTGATTTTTTGTAGTTATTTCTTCTCATCTCCATTTGAACCTGTGTCAAATTTTTCAAGAGTTTCAATGAAAAATCATCAAACAAAAACTAAATACAAAACACTTTCATCCTCTATTAAGTTGGAACAAACACACAAAACTATGTACATGTTCAAAACATGGAGTTTAACCCTCCAGAAAGGAGCAGTTGCCCCAGTTTGCACCTATAGACATTATCTAACCTAAAATTAAGGTTACCCATACTAAAGTGTATGCTACAGCCTATGCTTCTACTTACACTGATTGCTGCCTGTTCTTCCTTATTTCTCTTCCCTTGCCAGATATGAAAAACAGCTTGTATGTTATCAGAAAACATTACCTTTTAGCCCTAGGAAAAAGTGCACTGGCTACCTTTAAGTACAACTTAATTGTACACTGTTCTATTAACTGCATTAAAGTATTAAGGCACTTCCCACAATTTCAGACTTAATTTTCTCTTTGAACTGTTTGCCATTGTACCTTTAAATGTTGCATTTCCCTCACCAAAGAATTCTCAAGATTAACTGCTTGCAGCTGCAGACAGCCTATTTACATGGAAATGTACTCTGCAATGAGTCTTTGTTAATTTCACTCGGAAAAGAATGTACAGCTGCCCTCAGCTGCAGACATCTTGACTACACTGAACATTTGCTAGTGGAAAACAAACAAGCTAATATGTTTGCAGTTGTAAGAAACTTAGCATTTTTGTTGCTTTCATTTTGCCTTATTTTTAAAGCCTGCATGCTTAGAAAAAAACACCTGTTTACAGCTTAAGCCAAAGGTAGTAATCTAAACATTCACGTTTGTAATAGAAAAAGAGAAAATATCCTAATTCTACATGTAATGCAATGGGTGCAGTTTTACACCCACCTCCACCCAGTAGCCAAAGATCACAGCGTGTGAACATTAAACTTGCTTTTGTCGAGCCTTTTTTCTCTCTTGCTATACTGTAAAACCTGTATTTCTTACAACTGCAAAAGTACTTGTTTACTTTCATATCTTTAACACATACAACAGTCACTGAAAAGACTCCCCCATATTTAAAATACCCCTGACTACACATTACACAAAACTGTTTTACTGTATATAACATGCAGTTTATATCATGAAATGTTTTATACGAATACTAAGAAGATCAAAAAATGTTTTACTTAACAGTTAGTTCCCCTCTTTTAGTGTCCTTCTATTAATGATGTAAAGTGGGGTATATGTGCTTTACAATCCACCCACAAGTTCAACAAAGTCAGCAAAAGTCCAGTGTTTTTCAGCCACTTGCTCTTGCAAAACCGTATTTCACAAATGTTATATATGATGCTTTATAGTCTTCCATTTATTCCCTGATTTCAGAGTTCCTGGTCTTCTTCCTCTGCATCTCCCAACGGCAGTCTCTGGTTCATGTCCAAAGTACTGCTGATTCTTCTAGTCAGCTATTCTTTTTTCTATCTCAAGCATTTTCCTTCGGAATAGTGGAGAAGATTTGACTGGCAAAGTCTCTCTATGAACCTTATCAGAGGAATGAGAAGCAGAGTCCCCTTCTACTTGCGGACTCACTTTTTGTTGGATAAACTTTATTTCCTCCTTAGCATATTCTTTTTAAAAAATTGACTTTGATCTTCCAGGAAAATGTTTGTTACTTTATTCAGCTGTCTTTAATCTCACAACTACCTCTTGATATTCCCTGCTTGCTGAAATAAAGTTGCTGCTCTTCTGCCTGATGTACAGTGAATAATCATTTTCTACAAACACTCTGCTGTCTCCAGATTTTAGTACGTTGTCTTCTGCTAAACTTTTGACAGGATCAACTCTTGGCTGTCCCTTATGGCCAGGTTCGGAGCATACCCTCAACGTGCCCTTTCAGCTAACAAATTCTGGTATAGAACAACCATCCAGTTGCTTATTTGTGCTTTAATAAAATTGTTACACTCCATTCCTTCCAGCTTCCTTGATACAGCAGAAAATCTCAGTTTTTTTCTGCACACTCTGTCCCCTAACTCTAGTATTTTTTAAATCGTTCTTGAGAAACCACATATTCAGCCAGCTGCTGTGTGTTCCTGGCCAAGCATCCTGGCTAATCTCTCCAATCTGAGTACACTACTCTAGGACACAGAAACTAACAACCTGAAGAACAAGGACCCTGTCCAAACTCCCTTCAGTCTCCACAGTTGAGCAACCTATCCCTGTACTTTCTCAGTAAAGGGAGCATGAAAGTATGTGTCTAAACTATCACGGCCAGTATAGCCTATAACTTATTATTAGATCTAGGTGGCTATAAAGCGCTAGCCAGAAAAACCGGCAGCTTTACTCCCTCCCCACTCTGTAACTAGTCTAATCTACTTTTTCCACCATTTAAAGACACTCGGAACCACTACTCCTTTTCTTGCATTAGGAACCTAAACTCCCTCCTTTTTTACCCTGTTTACAATCAATTAATTTGGGCCACCAGGTGGCAGACTTGTCCCTTTCAGACCTTGAAGCTTTCTCCTGACCTGTACTACACCTTTGCTGTATACTGTTTATCCACAGACTTGCTATTAAACTGTAGCCCATAACATCCATTTATTTTTATGGTTAGCTCTCACACACCCTCCAAATAGTTCTATTATCTACTCTTTTAACTTTATTCCAGTATTTAGGGTAAACTACCTACTGTAATCCCTGCTTCAATTGATTGTTCTTTTCATCTCCTTACCTCTCTTGTCTCTTCCCGTTCCATTCTCCCTGCGGGCTCACTCTGCTCCCCTACCTCCAATTCCCACCCACCACTACTGCTCCTAAGCTTATACATCCTCACCATACCCTCTTCCTCTCCAATCTAATCACAATAGTCATCTTGTTAACATTTTACATACACCTCTCTCTAATCACCCCTAGTATAACTCCTCCCCTTTAAAGAACACCAGTAAGCTTATTAGTCACTGTGCAAACACAACCTTTCCAAATCCAACTAAGGCTCCTAATCATTGTCTTTCTCCTACTTTCTCTAACAGCAGCCTACCTGCTAACCTCATATGAACAGTTAAAATATTTACAGCTGAACTTCCCTAATGCACAAACAAGTACTATAACTCTAATTAACTACCCAGAACACATAAGTATAACATCTTTACCTAGCTATTTACCTGCTAAATGTCACAGACTGGCCCATATCAAATACAACTATCTAAAACCTAAAAAAACCTCTTCACCATTACTTTAACCTCCACAATCCCTTTAAACAAACTATTACACCTCTCCTTACTAGATGGGGACATTCATCCTAACCCAGGACCAGGGCAAAAAACAAGCAAAGAACCACTGTTCCCTCTACCCCAAATATCTCATCTAAATCTCCCAACTCACTCTATATAGCTCACCTCAATATTCACAGCATAAATAATAAAATTGCCCACCTCCATGCTCTCCTAGATGTTCATTCCTTTGATATGCTTTAACAGAAACATGGCTAAAACCCACTACACAAGATGTTAAAATTATTCCATCTGGGTACAACATCTTGAGACAAGACCGCAAAGTAAAAAAAGGAGGGGGTATTGCTATCCTCTATAAAAAAAAAAAAGGGCTACAAATGTCGATACTAGATCTTGGTTCGTCTTCTGAAAACAATGTAGAAATCATTAGCACCAAACATCAACTTAATCCCAGCAAATCCCTAAATGTAATATGTGCCTACTTGCCCCCTGGTAACAGCATCACCACTCTGGAAGGTATAGGTTCATAGGTTCATACTAGACTATCTGCCCTAGGGCATTTATAAGCCTAGCCAGAGTGTGTTTGGCTTTTGCCACCCATTTTAAATTAATTTTGCTCTGCCCTTTTTCGAGGTTAGTATACTGTGCCTCTGTCTAACAGTGACACAGAAGTGATACCCGGGGTAAACCTATGATATCCCATCCACTCATCAAGATTCCTCTTGAAGAGAGTCAATGAGGGACTCTGCCTAACCTGGACTGGGATTTTATTCCAGAGTGAAGGGAGCCTCTGGGTTATGAATCTGTCCCTCCAGCATGTCCTATTTATTTCAGTGCTGAGGTTCAAGTCTCTCGAGTGCATAGCTCGATGGGATTTGGATTTTCTGAGGTGCAGCATGTCCATTAATTCCGAGTTGGACATGGCTTTATACGTCAGGCACAGATCGCCTCTGAGCAGAGCTGGAGTTTCTTTAACCGGGCAGCATATGGCATCTGTTTGAGCCCTTTGATCCTCTTGGTGAGGTACTTTTGGGGTCTTTCCAGTTGCTGAAGGTGTCTGGTAAGGTACATCCCAAAAGGGACATTGTACTCAATTATGGGCCTGATGAGGGATGAGTAAAGAGGCACGATGACCTCCCCTGATCTAGATGTGAATCCCTTCATGATTAGGTGGGCTGTATAAAATGTTTTTCTAACCACTTTGGCCACGTGGTTGTCAAATGAGAGATTGCTGTCAACTTGGGTCCCCAGGTCCCTAATTACTTCTTCTGTACTTAATGTATTACCACCTATGTGGTAATTTGTGGGCACTTTGTTTTTGCCAAAGGGGATGACTATACACTTTTTGGCGTTTAGCTTGAGGCCATGGCTCTGGCACCAGTTGTCTGTTTCTATGAGGCCCTTTTGGAGGATGCTTGTGTCGGCTGGAGAGTCGATTATGGTGCCCAGTTTGCAGTCATCTGCGACCTTGGTCAGCCACAGTCTTTCCGTATTGGCCTGTACCTCCAAGAAATATATACCGAACAAGAGAGGTCCCAGGACTGAGCCTTGTGGGACGCCACTTGTAACTGGTTTGGAGTCTGACATGGTTCCAGCAATTCTAACCATGTGTGTTCTGTCCTTGAGCCAGTTTGTAACCCATCTAGTGACATAGGGTTTATATTTAAGCTGGTGAGCTTATCTATAATGCCCGAGTGGGGTATTGTATCAAGGCTTTATGAGGTCCAGGTAGGCTGTGTGGACCACTTTCCTTCGTCAATGGCCTTGGTGACTGTTTCAAAGAAATCAACCAGGTTTAAGAGGCAGGATCTGCCCTTAACAAAGCCAAACTGGGTAGGATCCAGTGTCTGTAGGTCCCCAATATCTTTATTTATGAGGTCCATGATGATCCTTTCCATAGCTTTGCAGGCCAAGCTAGTCAGGCTTATGGGGCGATAGTTTCCAGGATCCGTTGAGGCACCACCTTTGTGGAGAGGGACCACTGTTGCTGTACACCACTCTTTGGGTACATATCTTGTAGTAAGGCTGAGATTGAACAGTAGTTTTATGTTTGGGTTTAGCTCTTCTTGGAGTTCATGTAGGAAACAGCCCGGGACACCGTTTGGTCCCATTGATGCTGTGTTTTTTGCTTTGGAGAGGCGGCTCTTACCTGAGCATCTGAGATGTCATGGGGGCAGCACTCTGCTGGGATAGATATTTGCCCTTTTGGTGGGGATGGGGGGGGAGAAGTTTGCGCTGAACCTGTCAGCTAGGATGTTGGCAATGTCTGTGGGTTCAATGTATATTTTTGTAATTTTGGAGTAATTCTGAGCATATCTGGGAATTCTCACCCAGGTTCCTAACATAACTAAAGAAAGCCTTGTTATTATCCTTAGTGTCCTGTGCAATTTTTCTCTCGAAGCTGGCCTTAGACGATTTTATGAGTGCCCGTAGTTTTTTGTTAATACTGATCAGAGATGCCTTCCCTTTTTGGGATTTTGCTCTATCATGTAGTAGCTTCCTCCTTCTATTGTATAGGTTGTTTATGGCTGGGGTCCACCAGACAGGACGTCTGCCTTTGGATCCTTGCTGAACTCTCCACAAAAATTCCCCAAGAGACAATAATTCTTGGAGACTTTAATATAGACTGGAAGGACTGCTCTACTGAATCACCAACCTCCCATATTAACCTTAATGGTTTCTCACAAACAATTAACTCCCCAACCAGAATGAATAAACCAAATAACAAAGAATCCATCCTAGACTGGATTCTAATAAATAATCACCAACAACTCTATAATGTAGGGACCCTCCCTGACGATGTGACCATTCTCTCAATTACATAATCAGGCAAAGGTTGAGCTCACACAACCCAACCATATATAAAACAATAAGAAGCAACAGAAACTTTAACCCCAATAACTTCCAAGCTGAACTAAAAGAATGTGATTGGTCACCTATAAAATACCTCCCACTTGAGGAAGCAACAAACTACTTTAACTCAAAATTCTTAACAGTCCTTAACCACCATGCACCAAAGCGTTCCATCAAAATTAAATCTAAACCCGCCGCATGGCTTACAAAGAAAACCAGGCAGAAAATTCAACATAGAAATAAAGTTTGGTCACTATGGAGAACAACTAAAAACCTCGTAGAGCAACAACAATTCATGCAAAAAAGAAATGAGACTAAGAAAGCTATACTCGAAAATAAAAAAAAAAATTTTACTTCCACCTCCAACAGACCAACCAAAATAATCCACAAAAGTTCTGGGCTAGCATAAACAGACTACTTTAACCAGACTAATCCACAACACCACAGCCTATAGGATCAAATTCCGACGATCCAAAGCAAACTGCTAATGCTTTTAATACCTTCTTCACTGAGACCATCCAAACACTTGCTAATCAACTAACAGCTGATAGCTCTGCCCTTCCAACCAATACTACTAACTCTCTCCCAACTCTAAACCTGCAACCTGTCCCAACTTCCCTCATCTGCAACCTCTTAAGTAAACTAAAACCTACTATCCCCTCAGACCAGCTACCTGCTGAATACCTGCAAAAGGCAGCCAGAGTCATAGCTTATCCTGTATCATTGCTGATAAATAGAACCATACAAGAAAGCACTATTCCCACCATCTGGAAAATCTCCTACATTATCCCCCTACACAAAGGTGGAAACTCCAGAGAATATTCTAACTATCGTCCCATAGCTCTACCTTCCCCATTAGCTAAAGTAATGGAAAAGTGCATTCACAGACAGTTACTAGACCACCTACTCCAGAACAATTTACTGGCCAAATCTCAACATGGCTTCAGGCCTTTCCACAGTACAACAACTGAGCTCCTATCCTTCACTGACAGCATCAATAATAAACGTAATAACAATCTTCTTTCTTCAGCACTTTTCATCGACCTTTCAAAAGTATTCGACATGGTCAACCACCATTTACTTCTCAATATTCTAAAATCCTTCTCTCTGGACACAAAGACTATAAAATGGTTCCAGTCCTACCTTGATAATAGCAGGCAGTGCTATGGGACAACAACCTCTCATCCCATCTCCCAGTTACCCTAGGTGTTCCTCAGGGCTCTATATTGGGCCCCCTCCTTTTCCCAATATTTATCAATGACCTCAACCTAGCTATTCCTTTAACTAACGGTGTACAATACTCAGATGATGCGACAATAATCTGCTCAGCTAAATCTCAATCTCAACTACAGACTCTAACTCAGACAATGTTCAATAAAACAGCCTCCTCTTGAACCCCAAAAAAAACAAACTCCTCCTCTTCACTCCTACCCATAAATCACTCCCAATGAACTTTTCAGTCTTATCCAGTAATGGTACACTCATATTTCCCGATCCAACAACTAAACTACTAGGGGTAATCATTGATAACCTGAACTTTGAAACCCATATCAACAATACCATAAAAACTGTCAACAGGAAACTAGGCTCCCTCTATAGGATAAAACCCTTTCTCTCCCCACCAGCCAGAAATACTATTGCCTATTCCCACCTTATCTCCACACTTCTCTATGCTTCTTCCATATATACTAACTTGTCAAAAAATAACCTTAACAAGCTAGCCAACGCTTACAATAGCATTGCCAGATTTGCTACCGCTTCCTCCTTTAGGACCCATCACTGCCATAATCTGAAATAATTTGGCTGGTTAGAGCTTCTGAATCAGATTCACTTTAAACAACTCACCATTCCACACAAAACCCTTTTCCAACCTACCAATATCCCAATTCTTGCTAGTCTCATTACCCAATATAAGAACCTTTCAACTTTACGTCATGTAATAAATTACTTGTATCAACATGTAAATATAATAACATTGCAGGAGATGCTCTGTTCTCAAATGCATTTGGAAAATATTGGAACCAACTCCCCCATGAACTTTCATCACTGTCTTCATTTACACTTTTTAAACACAATCTGAAACTCTATCTTAAAACCCATTGGTTATGTCCCTGTACAATCCAGACTAATCTCATACTATATCCCAAATACCCTCTCTTAAGACCTAATTCCTACTCTATCTGTGTCTTTTTAGATCAAGGCCTATCCTTAGCAAAAACATATTTTATCCAGATAGAGATAATTTAAAATACCTAGTTAAATTATTCTGCATATAATTCTAAAGCATCCTACCTAAGGCAGGCAACAAGTATTGTTTAAACTGTGAGCATTGCTGAACATATGTTCCCTAATGAATTTGAATATATTATTCAATTATTCAGTGAAAGAGGTTATAAAGAGGGTTGCTTAAAGAGAATTGGCCAAGAATATATGGGGCAAAAGGGAAACCTGTTACCCTCCTATTTTGAAGAGGGCTACAACGCCTAAATATAAAGAGGTAGAAGGAGAAGACAGTCATCAATGTTTTAATATGGGTATGACTTTGGATGGAATTAGTATTCGTTATATAATTGAACAAAACTGGAAAATTATAGAAGGGAGCCATGATTTATTAAAGTTTGTAGGAGTAAAACCTAAGTTTGTGTACAGAAATAATTACAATTTGAAAGTATTGTTAGAAAAAGGAAGGGATATGAGGGCTTCCTATGTACCTACTACTAACAAATCACGTGGTATGTATAAGTGTCATGAATGTGCCGTGTGCAGGTATATTTTGGAGGGTCCATATATTGAATTTCCACATATTGCCTACACAATTAGTTTGCCAGGGTTTTTTTGTTGCAAGACCAAAGGGGTAGTTTAGATGGCACTATGTGATATGTGCCAAGAATTTTATGTAGGGATGACCGCCAGAAATGTAAATAAGAGGATCAGGGAACATATGTATAGCATGAAAAAGAAAGATAAAAATCATGCTTTATACAAACACAGCCTTGATTGTTCTGGTTTTAAAAAGTTTTTCTTCTCTATTTTGGAGCAGGGTACAGTTGATATTAGAGGGGGAAATTTTAAAAATTATCTGGAACAAAGAGAAGCCAGATGGCAGATCAAGCTACAGGCAGATAAAAAAAAACTGGCCTCAATGATGTAATTAATATCAAGTGTTTTTTTTTTTTAATTGTAGGTTATGTATTAAGAATAATGTATCATGACATTTTAAGTTTTTTTTTTTTTTATGTTTTTTTATTTTTCTTTTTTCTTGGTTATTTTTGTTTGATTCTGATTTTAAGACTGTGCATTGCTATTGCATATTTAGTAAGTTAACTAATTAATCAATTAATTGCATCAGTAATTGATTCTGCTTGTGATATATAAATGGATTTGCAGTTTAGTGTGGTTTGTGTTGTTCTGAGGAAGTCTTGTGGACGAAAGAGGTGATTAAAGAAGGATTATCTTAACTTTCTGCCTCACTTGTGGACTCTCAGTTCATGGCCTTGGTGTTTTTTCCTACAAAGCAGTTGCAGTCAGTTTGTTGACTATGTACTCCTGAAATGTCTGACTGTGATTAAATAATTGTTACAATAATACATTTTTTGTCTCGCACAAACAGTAGAGACAGTCTCCGAGTGAGCTGCTGCCTCTTTTCAGGAGAGTCCCCAGGAGAAAAGCATGCTGTCTAGATCGTAATCATCTACATCAAGTGTTTAGAAGTATTTTTTGTTCATTACTCTCATCCACATAAGTAGAGGCAGGTGTTGGGTTCTGAACCTCAGGCTGCTTCACCACTGAAATGAACTACCATTCTAATAGATGGTTCCTCATTAGTAATCATTCGGTTATAAAAAGAAGTTATGTACTTAGCGTAAATCTTTCTGTTTTTACTCTTTTATGTAGTAAATTTAGACCACTGCTTTCAGTGCAACCCTTAATTTTCATAATTGTTTCTTTTGTTTTTCTCTTTATAATTAATTTTGTATTTGCATTGTTATTTTAATAGCTTTTGTCCAGTGTGTTTATCTTTGCTTATGTTTGCTGGGGGTCTTTCCCTTGGGTCTCCACTGAAAATGGGTTGCTTACTATCAATACAATGCAGATAGTTAATTATGTTTCTTTTTTATAATTATTTTGTATTGTGATTGTTATTTATTATTTGTATATTGTCACTTTATCTTTACTTATGTTTGCTGGAGGTCCGGGTCTCCACTGAAAATGGGTTTGTTTGCAAACTCAGTTGGACTAGCCCGGTTAACAAATGTGAAATAAATAAATAATGTTCCATCTGTGTTGTCCATTTTCATTTATCCTTGAAATATGGGTTCGCTTCCGATAATAGGACCAACTCAGCCGTTACTACAAGTCGTGCGGGCCAAAAAATCTGTAGCTTCACCTCTACCCGCAATCCTTCTCCCCCAGTTACATCAGATCAAGTTTTCAGATTAGATGTAAAAGTCCTAGATAAGGAAGCCTCAATGGAAGCCATATCTGCTATGCCTTAATGATCACATTAAGTTATATGTACACTATCCCTTCCACCGAAGAGTCTTTAAAGGCCAAGGGATGGAGGGAGGAGAGTCAAGGATAAATGAAAAATGGACAACACAGATGAAACGTTATGGTAAGTACATAACTTCTGTAACTAATGTTGTCAATTTCCATTTTATCCTTGCTATAGGGGCAGAGTCCCCAGCTATCTTAGACCTTGGGAGGACTCACGGAAGGACATTCCTGAGCACCATAGAACCAAAGGATGCTCTTCATCTCAAGACCAAAACCAGTTTGTATTGAGTAATGGAAGTATGTAGATAACCTCAAGTTGCTACCGCACATATATCATCCATTGAAGCTCTAGACAGGAAAACCGCCAAAGTGGCTATAGATCTTGCAGAATGTGCCTTAACAGGCCTAGGCAAATCGGGTTTCTTCTTGTCGTAGACACAGGATATACAATCCTTGAGCCAACTGGCCAAGGTCACCTTGCTGACTGGTTTACCAGACCCTGCATTTGAACATGAGACAAGCAGTTGATCAGAACTTCTTATGTCTTTCATTCAGTGTAGATAAAAACATAATTATCTGTGAACATCTAACAAATGCAAACAGTATTCACCTTTGTTCGTAAAGTTAGAAAAGAATACCGGTAGATTAATAGTCTGATATTAGACTCTGACACTACCTTAGGTAGAAAAGTGGAATTTGTCCGTAATGAAAAGGAGGGAGGGAAAGCATGACTGTAGCAGTGACCACACTCAAACATCTACATTTATGGTGAGTGTACACAACTGTACTATGTTCTTCGTGTTTCACTGCTGCAGACCTAACCATTGGGAAGATTCCCAAAGCTAAAGAGAAGGGTGGAAGGTTGATAGAAACTTAAGACTGGGTGAGCATGCCCTGCAGAATTGCAGAGGCAAACCCAGCCCTAGCTTTTGAGAATAGGTTTAGATGGTAATGTTTGGTGAAGGTGTGGACTGAAGTCCATGTGGCAGCTTCCATGATGTCCTTGGTGGGTACCCCTCTAAGAAATGCTGTGGAAGTAGAGGTTGCCCTAGTGGAATGGGTTCTGATGGTCCTAGGGAGTGGCTTTCCATGCAAGGAGTAGCAAAATTGGATGCAAGTGTGCTGTCCATTTGAAATGGTCTGTTTGGATATAGATAGGTGTTCCCTGTGCCCCTGTTCTAAAGCTGACCAAGAGCTAGTCGGTCTTCCTGAATGTCTTTGTACGATCCAGATAAAATCTGAGCTACCTATGCACATCTAAAGAATGCAGTATCCTTTCCTCCTTGCTCTGAGGATTAGGGAAGAAGGTGGGCAGGTGGGTGGCCTAGTTGAGGGTAACATCCAAAACCACCTTTGGCATGAAGGAGGGATTGGTTCTCAGGGAGACCCTGTCTGCATGGAAGATGATAAATGGCTCAATGGCCATTAAGGCTTGAAGCTTTGACATTCTCCTGGCTGAAGTAATAGCCAGGAGAAAGGCAGTCTTCCAAGAGAGGTACTTTAGTTCTGAAGATGCTGCAGGCTCGAAGGGAGGCAGAGTAATCTTTTCTAAAACATAGTCAGATCCCCAGGCTAAGGTGGGCTGTTTTCTGGGAGGCCTGATATTAGAGGCTCCTGTAAGGAATTATTTGATAAGAGGGTGGGAGAACAATGGCTGTTCTGTATCAAATTATGCTGATATGGCAGAGGCATGGATCTTTATGGAGGAGAAGGAGAGACCCTTATTAAGAAGGTCAGCGAGATAATCTAGAAATGTATGCCTGCCCCCTTGGGCTGTCTCCAGATGCAGAATCTTTTCCATTTTCCAGCGTAAGATTTTATGGTGCTGGGCCTTCTGGCTTCTGTGATGATGTCAAGGACTTGCTTGCTTAGCAAAGATTCCTTGTTGGATTTGGAAGAATAAGCCATGCTGAGAGCTTGAGTGTCTGAAGGTCTGGGTGCAGCATTGTCTCCCCCCCCCCCCCCGGGATAGCAGGTGAGACATCAGAGGTAGCTGCCAGGGGGGTTGGTGAGATAGGCTACGCAGCAGTGGGTACCAATGCTGCCTGAGCCAATTTGGGCAAGGAGTATTACTCTTGGTTTTTGGTGGTGCTGCAGTAGCGTTGTCGCCTCACAGTAAGACGTTGTCCTGTTCGATTCTCAGCTAGAGCGTCTTCTGTGTGGAGACATGCGTGAATGGGCGTACCTTCGTTGAAGGTTGTGCGTCAGGGCCGGCAACTCGGCACGTAAAAATCTACTGCCAATCATTAGCGGACCAGAGTTCCGCTGTGGCGACCCCTAACTGGGAAAAGCCGAAAGACAACACACACACACACACAGTATTACTCTTGGTTTTTCCTCCCTTATCTTGATTAGTACTTTGGGAATGAGAGGTAGAGGTGGGAATGCATACACAAAGAGGGAATTCCAAGAGAAGGTCAGGGCATCGACCTTTCAGACCAGGTGATGGTACTCCCTGGTACAGAATTTCTGTACTTGGTGATTTAAATGAGAGGAAAATAGGTCCACTTGGGGGGGGGGGGTCCCCCATGTGTGGGTAATTTGCAGAAAAATGTCTCTGTGGATTTACCATTCATGTGGGTCCAGCAGGTTTCTGCTTAGGTGGTCTGCCAGGGTGTTGTTGATGCCCGGTAGATATTGGGCTATAAGATGTAGTCCCATGGAAGAGGCTGCTAGACACAGGTTCATGGCTAGGCGGCACAGGGGGCAAGATTGAGTCCCTCCCTGTTTGTTGATGTACCACACGACTGTGGTGTTGTCTGTTTTTGTGAGAAGAACCCCTGGTTTGAGGTAGGGTTTTATGGAGCATTTTGCACTGCTATCATTTCCTTTTGGTTGATGTGCAAGAGAAGTATTTGTGCATCCCAGAGACCTTGAGCACATCTGCCTTCTAGGTGGGCACCCCAGGCTATGTCTGAAGCATCTGTAGTTGTGGTCTGGTCTGACGGATGGAGGGTGAATGGGAGTCCCTTGTTCAGAGCACAGGCCTGGGCTCACCAGAGGAACTCGGATCTTATGCAAGGGATCACAGGCAGGGAGGTGTCCAGAGGTTGTGAGTGTTGACACCATAGGTTCTTTAGGTACCACTGAATTTTTCTCATGTGTAGTCTGGCCAGAGGTACCAGGAGGATCCATGAGACCATGTACCCTAGAGCTTGTAGAAACTTCCTGACAGAAAGCTGGGTTAGCAGGCCACAGTAGTGAAATATATTGTTAGAAAACTTTATTTTTCTGGGGACAGAAAGGCCATTTGCTGTTCTGTGTCCACTAAGGCTCCTAGAAATATGATTGTCCTGGTAGGTGTCTGTTTTGATTTCCTTTCATTGATAGTGAACCCCAGTGAGGTGAGTAGGGTTTTTACAAATGAAAGGTGCTGCAGGAGCAGTTCCTTGCAGTCTGCCTAGATGAGACAGTCGTCCAGGTAAGGGTAAAGCTGTACATTGTTTTGCCTGCAAAAGGCAATGGCAGGAGCTAGACATTTGGTGAATATCCTAGGAGCAGTAGGTAAGACAAAGGGCAAAGCAGAGAATTGAAAGTGTAGTGATCCTGCTCTGAAGCGCAGGAATTTTCTGCATGATTCCCTTATTGGGATGTGCAGGTAAGCATCCTTTAGGTCTAAGGTGACCATCCAAGCTTTGTTTGGCAGCATTGGTAGAAGCTATTGTAAGGTAAGCATTTTGAATTTTGGGATTACCAGGAAGGTATTGAGAAAGGATAGGTCCAGGATGGGACACCAAGTCCCCTCTTTCCTGGGAACAAGGAATAGTCTGGAATAGAATCCTTTTGTAACTTGTTTCTGAATTTGTACCCCCTGAGTAATGACTTTTAAGACCCATTGATCTTTTCTTATAGAGTTCCAATTTTCTCTGTATTGAGATAGCCTTCCTCCTAGCTTTTGGTGTGGTGGAGGCAGGCAGAGATGGGAGAGGTAGTCATTGAGAGTTTTTTTCCATACAGGGTTGCTTTTGAACTCCCTGCTGTAGTGTTTGAGGGGGGGGGTCACTGTTTTGTTCTTTGCTGGCCCTGAGTTGTAGTCCTGGTGGGTCTGTCCCTACGGGTTTTCTCTTGTGCCTGCCTGTTTGGTGCAGGAAAGGACCAGTGTTTAGAGGGAAAATTTCTGCTGAACCTAGAAGGTTGTACTTGAAGAAAATCTTTAACAGTCTGCATTGATTTTGCTTTGTCTGCCATCTTTTTAAGTACTTCAGTTTTCTGTCCGAACAAGTGGTCTTTGTCAAGAGGTGCATCCATGATTTTAGCTTTGACATGATCAGGGAGAGGTTGTTTCTTCAGCCATGCATGTCTTCTGATAACAGATCCTGTAACTGCTGCCCTAATAGAATCTTCTAAGGTGTCAAATCCACAGTGCAAGGAGTGCTTTGCCTCCTGAGATGAAGAGTGCAGTAATTCTGTTATCTCTTTATTGTTGGCAAAATCTGGAAAAAACAGAATTTTTTTTGTTTTAAAAGTTCTAAAGTGTGCTCTTGATATTTTAACATATGTAACTGACAGTTGAGAGCCCTTATAGTTAAAGTTGCAGAGGTATATACTTTTTTACCCCATCTGTCCAGGGCCCTGGATTCTTTGTCTGAGAGAGTAGGATTCTTTGCAGAGGTAGCCTTAACTCCTTTAGGTCCATGAGTAATCACCTCTGGATCTGCTATAGGATTTCTGTAGAGGACTTTGAGAGTCAGGTACCCTGTAGTATCTGTCAGGTTTTCTGGGGGCAGGTGGAAGGTTGACAAGGGATAAGGCTGGATTCTTGGTAAACATCATCTACCACCTCCAAGATGGGTGGGATGGCCAGAGGTCTGTGCTGGGGTAGGTCCAGAAACTCTCAGTCTTTTCTTGGATTGAGGGAAATCCGTTGATTCCATAGGAAGTGTTTCCTGAGGGTATGGAGGGTTTCCCCAAAGGAAAAGTCCTCTGGAGGTGATGCAGAAGGAATAGATTCTTCTGTATCAGAGTCTTCATAGGCAGTAAGAGGATTTTCCTCTTCAAAAACAGAGGAGTCAGATCCCTCTGAGTCTAAATCCAATCGGATGCCTGGAGAAGGTTCCCCTCTCCTTTTGGCTGGTGTGGCCTGATTACCCCGGATGAAAGTGATGAGATCCTCCATCATTTTAAGCATTCTAATTTGAGGAGGGGGAGAAGTAGTGGAATGGAGACATTTTGCTGTTTTCTTTGGAGTACCTCTAAGTCTGGCCTGAAGAGTATCCCTCAATGCTGTCAATGTGTTAGTCGGAAGAGAGGTCGAAGGCCTTGAAGTGAATTCCAAAGTGCGAGCAGTTTTCTGCGGCATACAGGACTCCGAAAGGGTCTCAGTAGAGGCCTGCAAAGTAATTGAGTCGGGCGTCAGGGGCTGCAAAAGCGCCTCACTGAATTCCGAAGAACTGACAACCATTTTAGCGGTGGTGTCATTGGAAGGCTTGGCCTTATGCAGTTTGTCTCTATCCTTATCTTTACGTTTTTTTCAGAAGATCTGCAGTTTGTTGACTGACCGACGCCATATTGGTAATCGGAGACAGAAGACAAAAATATGTGGCTACAGACAGAACTCTACGACAAATAGTTCTAGGGTTAAAGAGGGCACAGAACTAACAGCGGGGTACGTCATGATCTGGCCCTAAGCAAGTGACACAGTAAGAATGGAAGCCTCAGTGTGGTATTTGTTTTCCACAGGTGAGACAGTTATTGACTTTTTCGGACATCAGTTAGTTCAAGAAAAAGTAAGGATCCTCAACAGGGTACTCTGCTTTAGACGTTTTCAGCTGAAGTTCGAAAACTGGAAACAGCTGACTGGCACTGTTGCAAATGTTTTCTGCTATGGGCACCATGGCAAGAAAGACTGAGGTAATGGCGTCACCTGCTCTCCTTTATAGCTCGGACGACCTGACGTCAGCCAGCAAATGACAGCAGTCGATGCACAAAACCTTGACTCTGGTATTTGGACCAACTGAGGGCTACCACAGTATGGATAACCCAATGGTTAGGATTGCAGCAGTGAAATACGAAGAACATACAGGTTGTATATGTGCTTTAGCATGGTTAAGCTTAATTTTAGGTTAGGCAAAATGCCTATTGGTGTAGCTGTTGATTTCAGGCAGCTGTTACTATCTGGAGGGATAAACTTCATTTTTTGCATATGTACATAGTTTCTTGTATTAGGTCTAAGTTAATAGGGGATGGGGTGTTTTGTAAATGTATTTTTTTTTTGTTTGAGGATTTTTATTAAAACAAAATGTCTTGAAAATATGACATAGTTTCAATGAAGATAAAAAAACTGTATAAAAGATCAGCTTGCCAAACATCAGGGTGTGCACGTAATACAAAAGTTGGAAATACTCACCACCCCCAAAAAAATGCCATGTATAATAGGTATAAACAAAACCTATTTATCATAATGCCTATGCTATCCACATGATCTTGGAACACAAATGGCTTTATAGCCATATTAAGAAATGTGGAGTGCAAATAGCAATGCTGAAGAAGACACGTTTGGAAAGAAATGAGTATGTGAATTTGATAAAAAAAAAAGGAATTCAGGATGGATATTCAGCTGAATACCATGGCCAAAGAAAAAGGGGAGTAATTATACTGATTGCTACAGGGGTTCACATACTGGTAGAGGAAAAAAAAAGACAATAATGGCAGATTTGTGGTAGTCGGGGGCTATTGGAGGATTAAACACTGTAAGGTATAAGCAGTGAAAATGTTTTAGTCCCCTTAATTTTATATATAGATCAGGTATATTTTTATCAACCCGAGGAGAATTTGTGGAAAATAATAACTGAAGGAATTTTTCTGGGAAGGGAAGAGGGCAAGAGTTAAGTGAAATAAGTTGATCCTTCCAACAGAACAACGTAGTTTAGGATTACCTGATTTGAAAGGATTGAGCTACACAGTTAAGGCTCATACAAGCAACACAAGCAGAAAGCTATATTTCAAAGCGGAAAGGGATGATTATGAAGCAGGGGAAATTCTTGAAATAAGGAGTGAGTGGGATTTTGGATGCAGAGGATGGAGAAAGGAGATTCTGTCAATAGAGATGACTACAATTAGGGGCACAGAGAACAGGAAAGAGGGGGCTGGAATTTACTGAAGTAAACTGGAAAAATTAACCAAGGTACTGACAGAAAATAACTAGAGAGAGAAAGGTAATAAACAGTGTGAGATGAGGCCAAGAAGCCATTTGGACTGCAGGCTAGAGAATTCCTTCTCTGTCAAGGACTGAACTGAGTATAGGCAAAGAAAAAGTGATGTGGGAATTTTAAGTGAAAGACCTGCTGTGGTGGGGTTTTTAGTATAATCTAGAACAGAGGTTACTGTAAAAAAAATAATTAGGGCATGTAAAATATTGCATGATAACTATAAGAATCAATCAGAGGAGGTTACAAAAGTTTGGGAAGAGAGACTGGAAAAGCAATTAATGGGAGAAGAATGGGAGAACATATGTATGGTTTCCAAGTATGCAGTAAAGCCCAGAAGGTTTCATATCTTTGCTTGGAAGTGTTTATATACATATTTTTATACTCCAAGCAGAAGTCAAATCAGTTTTCCTTGGGTAGATAGCAAATGCTAGAAGTGTGATGAGGAATAAAGAGGTAACTGGAAACATATGTTTTGAGAGTGTAATAACTGGGCAGATTTTAAAAATTCCCTAAAGAGTACTCCATTAGAAATATTGGGTGAGCAGATGGGTGCAACTAAGGATATGATTTTTTTTTTTAGTTGAGATCCAAGATCTGAATTGTCAAGATGTAGTAAGGCCTTAGTAAGTTTAATTATATTGGCTGCCAAAAGCAATTACCAGAAAATGGAAATCAAAGTGTAAATAAACTATATTTGAAGTACTGAATATTATAGAACAGATAAAAACCACTGGAAGAGGGATGTTTAGAAAAGGGAAGGAGCAAATTACATAGAAGTAAATGGAAATTGTGGGAACAATACATGCAGAATAATCTTCAGGTGGTAGAGACCTGGTTTAAGGGAAGGTTGGAATTCAGCAATTCATGTCATGTTGGACTGATGATATAATTACAAAGAAAAGATATGTGAATGTGATGTACAATGTATGTAAATGGAAAATGTGTAAACATGTTTTTTCTTTTCTGTTAATGTATGCCTGCCTGCGTCTTCAGTGATAATTCAATAATAGCATTCTAAAAAAGAACATCACTAGCCTAGTGAAAACTATACAAAAAATAATAACAACAAAGACTAAACTGAGTATTGTCAAAACCAAGGTAAGGAAACAACCAAAACACTAGCAAGACAAAGCACAGCATCAGTTCACTTTGGGAAGCAATAAAGAACACAACAGCCAGATGCAATAGTGTAGAGGGATAAAGCCCTGATTATGACTTGGGTGACCTGCTTTGGATTTGTGGCTCTGCCATCTGCTGGAGTGGCTAGGGGAAAGAAGGAGATTGCCCACCTCCCCTCAGGTGGTGGGGTGGGGGGATATGACTGCATGGACCAGCACATGCCTGGGGCAGAACCACTAGCACAGACTGCAGTCACACGATATGCTGTCTGTAAGGGGGCAGCTGTTGGTTGTGTCATACATACAGGCATAGACAATACATAGTGAATCCCCAGCATGCTTTTCCCCTGGACACTACCAGCATGAATGGGGATGGTTGGTCAATGCAAACAAAAAACTGATCCCTGCCACCTATATGACAACTCCCACTCCCAGTTTGCTTGGCTCTTGCAAGGCAGAATTAATAATTTACATGATTCTCTCCCTAGGTGATCAAGAGGGTGAAGTAGACGGTCAACTGAGGGATCAGGCCAAAAAACGGAGTATGGCATACAGTGATTGCTTTACTGCTGGTTTTATCTTCTCAATCAGAGCAATATCACAGGTTCATATGTAAGTAATAGGCTAGCTACCCTTGGCTAGGCTTAAAATGGTCCACAGGTTCCCTTTTTGTGCTCAAATTAACCTATGCCATCTGGTTAGAGATTAGCCTTTCTCATCCCATGGCTGATCACTTGACGTCAATCTTAATAACAGGCTTTGAAAAGTTACCTGCCTATACCTCAAAGGTCACCTAAATGTAACCTAAGAAACAAATACCCTCAGCCACCTCACAAACTCTCAGCTCAGACAGCACCTACCATAAAATATGCACCTAAGATTCACAGCACCTCAACTTAAAAGCCCATAAGGCAAACCACCATACAATCCAATATCCTAGTCATAGGTTACTCATTAGTGAGACATACCAACGCATTTTCACCAGGTTGAGTAGGAGTGAGTAATGGGTGCCAGAAATTGACACATCATGCATGCACGCAAGTACACATATGACACAATCACAGTATATGTGGGAGTAAATGACTTGAGACATACCTCCCTGGACTATATGGAGAGAGACATAATGCTTTAAGAAGGTATGTCTGACTACTGACTTCAACAACCGGCTTAGCTACCGGTGTCATTCCAAGGGGGGTCAAATATTTTATTTTTATATATATATATGCATACACATACACACACACACACACACACTATATATATATATATATATATATATATATATATATATATATATATATATATATATATATATATATATATATATATATATATATATATATATGGATCTAGGACGTTTGCACAAGTGAGCAAATGACCGAAACCCAAACGGCCGGGCATACGTACGCGAAAGTACTTTTCAATGAAGAAGCACTTTCGCGTAAGTATGCCTGTTGCCAAGGCTGTACTACAGTGTGGGTAAGGGAAATTTCTCTTTTCCATACTGTAGTGCAGTCTTGGAGGGAGAATATTAAAGTAGGGGGTACAGGAGGGCAAAGCCCCCCCTGCTAAAATGTAAATCTAGCATTTTTTTTTTGTAACATGCTTTAACGAAAGAGCTTTTTCGATAAAAGCGCTTTTGTTAAAGTGTGTTCAGTTATTATGGATTTGGACGTTTGCTCACTCGAGCAAACGTCCTAGATCCATATATATATATATATATATATATATATATATATATATATATATATATATGGTCCATGTCAGATGGCCGAAAGCTCAGTTAACCTTTGACCACATTTACAAGACGACTTCACCGACAGGACGAATCCCTTGCAACGGTAAGTCAATGTATTATGGAATGGAATACATTCCCGTTTCCGTAATACACTCAAAGAACACATTAAAACATGTATAGCAGGGGAGTTGTGCCCCCCACACCCCCCTACTTAAATATTCCAACTCAGAGATCACACTACAGTGAGGGAATGGGACTGTCTCCCAGTCTGCACTACTCACCATTGTCGGGGACTCGTTCTGTCGGCGAAGTCATCTCGTTGATGTGGTCATCAGTTAACTGAGCTTTCGTCTACCTGACATGGACCCATTTATATATATATATATATATATATATACACACACACACACACACTATATATATATATATATATATATATATATATATATATATATATATATTTATGGGTCTACTACGTTTGATTGAAAACTCACTTGATTGAAAATGAAATTACTAGGACCACTTCATTGAAAGCTCACTTGACTGAAACTCATTTTGTTGAAAATTATAAATGGCCTTTTCCCCACTGTAGTGAGACCCTGGACTTAGTATATAAAGTAAGGGGGGGTGGGGGGCAAAGCCCCCCACATATCTTGGTTATATATTCTCTTTTGGAAACAGTTATTTATTGCATTTGTAAGTATCACTGTGTATAGTTTAAAATGTTTATAATATGTGGAGGGCTATGCCCCCCACCCCCCCACCCCCAGTGTGGGGGGCTGTACCTCCCACCCCCCTTACTATATATACTAACTCTAGGGTCGCACTACAGTGGGGAAAGGGCCTTTTATAACTTTCAATGAAATGAGTTTTCAGTGAAGTGAGCTTTCAGTGATGTGTTCCTAGTAATTACATTTTCAGTCAAGTGAGTAGTAGACCCATATATGTATCACAAGATCGAGTTACTGAAAGCTCGAAATTCATAAGCGCGTGCGCAGAATCTCGAGTTTTCAGCAACTCGAAATTCTAAAGCGAACCGAAAAGACATAGCAAAAATGTCTTTACAATCTTTTTGCAGGGGGGCAAGCCCCCTTGCACCCCCCATGAGGGAGGCTGTGCACCCCACACCCCCCTACTTAAATATACTAACCCCGAGTTCGCACTACAACGGGGATGAGGGAACTCTCCCGTTCTGTGCTGTATGCAGAAGCGCACAACAGGAGAATTTCTGTTCCTCCGCTATAGTGCGGTCACGGAGCTGATATATTTAAGCAGGGAGAGTGCAGGGGGACTCGGCCCCCTGCATACATTTAAGCAAACTTTTTTTTTTGGTTCTCTTCCCTTCATATTTTCAAGTTACTGAAAACTCGAGATTCTGGGCTCGAGCTTATGAATTTCGAGCTTAGATATTCTCATTCTTGGAGGAGATGTCTGGTAGTCCAAACTTCTTTACGAGGGATGTTCTGCACTTATTGCCTCAAGGCTTTTGTATATTGGCTAAAATCCTGCCACTCCAAGGTTTTTGTATATTGGCTAAAAACCTTGCCACCCCCACAGTGCCCTTTTTCAGGCAACATCAGTCTTCAAAAACTTCCAACACAACAAAACAAAATCCGAACAACATAAAGTTATTGTTGTGTAATAACAAAGAGACTTTACAAAAAGCTCCACTCTCATCAGGCACTCCTTAATTTGGAATACATCAATATATACCCAATCTCCATTCCCACCCACCCCCAGCCTCCTTACCTTTATACTTAACAAGTAACTCTCCTACAACCTCACTCTAACAGACCACTCCCCTGCAACCTCACTCCCCTACAGCCTCACTAACAAACCACTGTCCTGCAATCTCACTCTCACTCCTAATTCATAACTAATAAACCACTCCCCTATCTACCCTCAGCCAGCTTCAGGTGAGCCTCTATCTCACTGCTAACCCAGCCAAATCCTTTCCCTCTCTCATTCACCAAATTCTATATTCCCTCTATGCCAAACTCCTCACCCAGTCTACCAATTTTCACATATATCATACATAAACATAACTTTACCTAAACGCCAATTTTCTAGAGTTTCTGTGATTTAAAAAGCTTGTTTCAGCTACATATTGTACTTATTTTACTGCCTGCACTTTAACAAAATCATTTTAAATTACCCGTTTAACTGTTGTAGGCTACACACTCAAGTATGATAGCCATTTCTGTGCATTTAAAGTGTTTTTTTTTTATTGTATCTGCTTTATTTTCTGAAAAAAAACAAAAAAAATATATATACTTGTTTTCCTGCCTTTCTAAGCTAGTGTAGTCCATTTTTCAGGTTAGTGCTGAATTCAGGGCTGTGTTACAAGTTTCTGTGTTTGCCCATACCTTACTTTGATAGAAGAAAGTTTCTCTGTTCACTGTCAGAGAGGGAGCTTTGAGCAGCCTATCTGTCCCTGGAGGAGTGATTTCAGCCCAGAAATTAGTAGTTTATTGGCCATTTTGGGCTAATTTCTCTCTCTTTCATTTCCTTGCTATAAAACCCGCATTTGCACGGTTTTGCGCGCCGGTTAGCTAGGGTATAAGTATTCCCGGCTCCACAAAGTCTACTCTTCAGTTTTTCCTTTTGAACTAGACAAACTTTCAACTTAAGCACTCAAACCATTCACTTCTCATCCTGGCACTTGCTCAAAACACATAGCAAGCCCTAATAAACCTTAGCACTAGACCCCCCCCATACTGTAGAGAAGGACAAGGCTCTCTCTTCGACCTTATCAGCCAATCGGTAAAACAGTTCACTGTACCTATCCAGGCACATCCAAAGGGCAGTTTCAGGTGTTCTCTCCGGTTCATCTGGTGAATCTGGGCATTTTGAGGCAATGTTACAATTGCCTCATGTACACAGACAACCCTCTCCTCCTTTCACCAAGCACTAATACATGCGAGAGATGCAATTATACAGCCAAACTGGAGGCTAAGCTCTCTCAACCCAAGACTGGACCGGGCAGTCAAGAGGAGAAGGGAATTACTTGCATCACACCACCAGTCTCACATAGACCTATGAAACCAGCACCGGCAAAAATCACACATAAATACACGAAAACATACTCAGATGCTCTAAATAAAAATCTGCAAAAGCAAGAGAGACCTCCAAAGCAGACATCCAAGCAACCTCCACCCCCAACACAAACCATGAAACACATACTTCACAAAACCAGTGTGCCATGCAATCACAGCCCTTAAGGCAAAATAACATACCCAACAAACTAGTAATAGGTGACTCTATAGTCAGGCACACTGACGTCCCACTCACTAGGCTGAACAAGGAGAAGGTTACCATTACCTGCCTGTTGGGTGCCAGGATCCGCCACATAACACAAGCACTCAGGTCACTCCAGAACAAGTACAAATATGACTTTGTCATTGCCCATGTTAATGTGAATGACCTGAGCCGTACCTCCCTGGACTACATGAAGAGAGACATGGAGGAGCTCTCTGATCATGTAGCCCAGGCCGGTATGACCCTGAGTAGCATCCTGCCCTCACCAAGAATGATACCATGGTATAGAGAAAAAATGATCAATTTCCACAATTGGCTAAGCTTCTGGTGTCATTCAAAGGGGATCCAGTGTCTGTCAGCCTGGGATGACATGCTCGACAAGCCACGCTGCTTCGCTAGAGATGGCTTGCAGCTGTCACCCTTAGGCTTTTGAATACTGGCCAAGGCTCTTGCCACCCCCATAGTGCCTTTTTTAGGCAAGGCTCAAAAGACAAACCCACCGCCGTAAGTAACAAAAAAACTGAGGGTAATGCTACTCAGTGCCAGAGGTCTAAACCTCAAAATGCATGCCCTCGAGGCACTCCTCATTATGGAGAAAATCGATAAATGTGCAGTAACAGAAACCTAGTTTAGAGCACCCCAGCACTACCAGGTTACAACTCATACCATACATTTCGGCCACAAAACCCAGACCAAAATACAAAAGTCGGGGGAGTATCCATATTCATCAAGGATACCCACAGCTCCAGGTTAGTGGCACAGCACGATTCTTCAGAGATCATCCACGTGTAACTAACAATGGGCAAAACTGCTATTCAAATTATAGCTTGCTACAGATCACTCACCATGTCCCATGACCCCCACTCTGTATTCCTGGAAACACTGGGAAACATAAAGGTCCTACCAAACACCCTGATATTGGGTGATTTCAATTACCCAAACATTAATTGGGAGAACTACTCAAGTACAAACTTCCCTTGCCCAACATTTCCTAGAATTTATAAATTCAAATGCCCTGGATCAACTGGTCAACACCCCCACCAGAGGTGACAACATACTGGACCTGGTCATCACCAACATGGGTGACCGGTGTTCCACACTGGAGATCAACCCCTCGCTGGTTAGATCTGGCTATAAACTAATCACTCTGGATATCCACATTCTGCCACCACCCCCGGTCAAAGAAACCACCGTGAAAACCTTTTCAGAAGCAAACTTCACGTTACTTAAGACCGAGATGGGAAGTTTCAAAGACCCCATGCTAAAGGATAACGCTGTCCAAGCTGAAAAATCCTTTACTCATGCACTCTATGGGCACCTACAGGAATGCATGGATTGTGCTATCCCAAACAAAACCAAGACTCACTCCTCTACGAAAAGGAAACCAGTCTGGTGGACCCCTGCCATAAACAAGCTATATAATAGAAGGAGGAAACTTGTACAGAAAAGAGTAAAATCCCAAGAAGGGAAGACATCCTTGATCAGTATCCGCAAGAAACTACGTTCCCTCATAAAATCAGGAATGACCCTAGCCCTGAGTAGCATCCTGCCTTTGCCCAGAATGATACCACAGTATAAGGACAAAATGACTGACTTCAACAATTGGCTAAGCTTCTGGTATCATTCAAAGGGGATCCAGTATCTGTCTGCCTGGGACGATATGATCTACAAACCACAATGCTTTGCCAGAGATGGTCTGCACCTGTCACCCTTGGGATTCAGGTTACTGGCTAAAGCTCTTGCCACCCCTATAATGCCTTTTTAGGCAAGGTTCAAAGGACAAAACCACCACCGTAACAGATACAAGCATGCAAAATCTGAAGGTAATGCTACTCAGTGCTAGAAGTCTAAACCTCAAAATGCACTCTCTCGAGGCACTCCTAAAAATGGAGAACATCAATATTTGTGCAGTAATTGAGATCTGGTTCAAGACTCCAGAGAGCATCCCAGCAATACCAAGCTACAACTCTTACCGTTTTCAGCCACCAAACCAAGACCGAAACACTAAAGGTGGAGGAGTGTCCATATTCACCAAGGATATTCACACCTCCAGGCTAGTTGCCCAACACAATGCATGTGAAATTCTCCAGGTGCAACTAACACTAGGTAAGACTGCAATCCAAATTGTAGTTTGCTACAGATCCCTCACCATGCCCCAAGATTCTCACTACACCTTTCTAAACATACTGGAAAATATTAAGATACAGCCAAACACCCTAATACTGGGTGATTTCAACTACCCTGCCATTAACCGGGAAAACTACTCTGGTACCAACACCTTTTCCCAACGGTTCTTGGAATTCATAAATTCCAATGCCCTGGATCAACTAATCCATTGTCCCACTAGGGGCTCCAATATCCTAGACCTGGTCATTACCACCATGGGAGATAGATGCTCCACACCAGTGGTCACCCCCTCATTGGTCAGGTCTGACCATAAGCAAATCACCCTTGACATCCACATCCCACCCCCCACCCCCAGTAAGGAAACTTCCGTAAAAAAAATCTCCAGAGCCAACTTCATGCTACTTAAATCAGAAGTGACAAACTTCATGGCACCCATGCAGACAGGAGCTGAAAGTTCGACTGCTGAATCCTACACTAAGGCACTGTACAAGGGCATCCACTCGTGCATGAATCATGCCATCCCAAATAGAACCAAGACGCTCTCCTCCAAAAAAAGGAAGCCAGTCTGGTGGTCCCTGCCATAAACAAACTATAC